>NC_142803.1:35485699-35738470 GCF_049724085.1 Artemia sp. Qi Xiang Cuo | reverse complement strand
TGGCTCGTTCTGAATGCCGCTGTCGCTTGTATTCCATAATCACAATTCTTTGTTCTTCATTTCATTTTGAACGTTCTGATACTTGCTTTTTCACTATCGGCTATAATTCTTACTGCCGCCTTGCTTCTAACCGCATGTGAGCCTCTTCTTGCTGTCATGGCGTTACCATAGGTTCGATACAACCACCCTAGGAAAAATACAATTCCTTCCTTAAAGTAGCGATTTTTTTAGATCGTTTTAGTGGTCAGAAATGTCAATATGCCAGTTAAAAAAACAAAAAAAAACTATTCAACCGATTTAGAAGCCAGGCCTCGGCACTTGGTATGTGGTAATTAATATTGTACTGATGTTGTAAGTAGCTCGTTGGTATTGTAAGTATTGCAAGTAGCACATTGATTCTTGTTGTAAGTAGCAACCTCCAAATGACTCAACTTTGTTTGCTGCCCTTTCCTCGGGAAAATGGATGGCTCCCCAGGACATACTTCAGAATATAGACATTTTCCCAATACTCTTTTTCTTAGCTGCTCAGATTGGTCTGGTCATGTTTGATGGTCTAGGTTGTCCATTTGTCCTCCGGGCATTATGAAACTACTTAAAACGCCTTTTTTAAATAGACTAATTACACTTGGCATTGGGTCAGCGACAATTTCAACGAGTCAAAAACAAAAGAGAAGAATAAAGAAACATGTGGTTTAGTATATAACCACATACCACGTAGTATATATATATATATATATATATATATATATATATATATATATATATATATATATATATATATATATATATATATATATATATATATATATATATATATATATATATATATATATATATATATATATATATATATATATATATATATATATATATCTCAAGGTCACTGGAGTGTTCTGAAAAGCCCTTAATTTCTAATTTCTCGTAATTTCAAATTTAAAAAAAATCATCCATGTATCGTCACAAAAATTTAGGTATTAAGATTTTGATTCCAAAGTTATGCTTTAACACAATTAACATAAATATAAGCTAAACGTTTTCCCAGTGCTTTACCATTGCTAAGCCTCTTAATGCATCAGGGTCATAATTTCTATTATATTTAGTATCATAATTTCTTCATATTTTTATGAAGTTCAGTATGGTTCTTATTTCCATCCCCATGAACTGTTCTTCTATTACATGTTTATGTTGTTCAAGTAACTAAAGTAACAACAAACTTATACTTTCAGGCCAATGGCGGTTCTAGGCTTGGGCAGGGGGCGGGGGCTGCCCCGCCCCCCAGTTTTTCCGATATATGACATTAAATTACTTTCATCTATGTTGTTAGACTCCTATGATATATTCTGCCTCTTCAGATTATGAGGCCTAAAACCGCTACTGTTTCAGGCTTAGAGAATAAAGTTGGTTCGTAGCAGAAACAACGTATTTTGAGACCGACTTTAAGGAATGTGTTATCACTTGTCTTTTGAAGAAAAAAAAAATACTTTTTTGGACACAAATTTTTATGAAGCTTTAAGTGATATACAACCGCAGCATTTAATCTATGGCAAAGAAGCAAAATCAAAGTGTTGGTTCAGCAACAAATTGGTTGGCAAAGCTGACCAAAGGTGACTGCAGCATTTCACGCAAGGCCGCATCAAGGGGGAAGATTAGGTGTTTGACCCCTCTCCCCCAGAAATGTTTGTCCGACTCGTAAACACGTAACAAAAATGAATATAAACAAATTTTTTGATGCATTTTTAAATTTTTTTGTACCCCCCCCCCAAAAGGGGGAGAGGGACATTGATAATAATAACACATAAAAGGAAAAGATACGATTTTGAGAAAGTGGTGATGCTTATGTTAGTAAATTTTTAGATAGCCAGTTTGTTCAGCGTAGTTGATTTCCAGATAGAATTTATGTTTTATGAGAAGAACACTCCCCCATAGCCCTCAAGGAAAGGGTTTTAAGTTATTCCATGTGGGCATATAAGGTTTTTATAGAAGGTGTTGTTGCAGAATCTTCAAAAAGGAAACGTTCGATTAGAAAATCAAAGGGCTAGTGCTCTTTTTAATAGTAGAAAGTGATTTGAGGGCAACTAACCCCCCTCTCGCGCCCACCTTTTCCCCAAACACATCCAATAAAAATTTTGAGATAGCCAAATGTTCAACGTAGTTGAAAGTTCTAGAAATTAGGTCTTCGAGGATGAAAACCCCCCCACAGCCCTTAGGGTAAGGGTTGTAAGTTATTCCCTGGGGGCATATAAGGTTTTTGTAGAAAGCGTTGTCGTAGAAACTTCAAAAAGGGCTCATTTGATTGAAAATTGAAATGGGTAGTGCCCAATTCAATAGTCAAAAGTGATTGGAAGGCAACTAACATCCCTTCCACGTCCATCATTTATCCAAACACATCCAATCAGACTTTTTAGATATACATTTTAATCAAAGGATCTGAAAGTTCTAGAAATTATCTATTTTACGATGACCCTGCTCCCACGGCCCCTAGGGCGAGGGTCGCAAGGTAAGCCCTGAGGGTATATATGGTTTTTATTGAAAGCGTTGTCGTAGAAACTAGAAAAAGGGCTCATTCGATTGGAAATTCAAAGGGCTAGTGCCCTTTTTAATAGTCTAGAGTGATTTGAGGGAATCTAACCCCCCTCTCAGGCCCACGTTTTCCCCAAACACATCCAATATAAATTTTTAGATAGAAATTTCTTTGAACGTAGTTAAAAGTTTTAGAAAGTAGGTCTTTGAGGAGGATAACCCCTCAGAGCGTTCGGGGCAAGGGTTGTAAGTTATGCCATGGGGGCATATAAAGTTTTATAGAAAGTGATATTGTAGAAACTTCAAAAAAGGCTCATTCGATTGGAAATTAGAAGGGCTCGTGCCCTTTTTAATAGTCAAAAGCGATTGGAGGATCACTAACACCCCTCTCACACCCACTATTTCCCCAAACACATCCAATCAAAATTTTGAGATAGCCATTTTGTTCGACGTAGTTAAAAGGTCCGGAAATTATGTTTTTGAGGATGACACTCCCCCCGCAGCCTTCAGGACAAGGGTTGTAAATTATGTCCTGGGGCATATAAGGTTTTTTTTTTATAGAAAGCGTTATAGTAGAAAATTCAAAAAAGAATCATTCGATTGGAAATTGAAACGGCTAGTGCCCTTTTTAATAGTCGAAAGTGATTAAAAGGTAAGTAACCCCTTTCTCACTCCCACCATCTCCTCAAACACATCAAATGAAAACTGTGGGATTACCATTTTGCTTAAACTAGTCGAAAGGTCCGAAGATTCAGTATTTGAGGATAACAAACCCACCACAGCCCTCAGGTCAAGGGTTGTAAGTTATGCCATGGGGATATAAGGATTTTATAGAAAATGTTGCCGTAGAAATATCAAAAAAGGCTCATTCAATTGGAAATCGAAAGGGCTAGTACCCTCTTTAATAGTCGGAAGTGATTGGAGGGCCAATAACCCCCCTCTCATGCCCACCATTTCCCCAAACACATTCAATCAAAATTTTGAGATAGTAATTTTCTTCAAAGTAGTTGAAAGTTCTGGAAATTAGGTCTTTAAGGGCGACAACCCCCCCCCCCCCCATCCCTCAGGGCAAGAGTTGTAAGTTATGCCCTGGGGTCATATAAGGTTTTTATTGAAAGTGTTGTCGCAGGAACTTCAAAAGGGCTCATTTGATTGGAAATTGAATGGGCTAGTGACTTTTTTAATAGTTTCACGTTAGGGGGGTTGGGGGGGCAGTAAAGCGGGTCTGCATGCAAAATATTTTAGGTACAATTAATCTGCATATTATGAAGTAAGAATTATTGTTGAACTTAAAACTGTCTAAATACTTTACCTCCACCCCCTAATGTGCAAATATCTAACCCAAATTATATATTTCCCATCTATTCTGTCACTTGTCTTGTCTCACGCTTAGCTGAAAGAAACTAACGAAGAAACCGGTTTGTTCACGAGTTTTACACAGCTTAAATTGGAATGAGTAGCATATAACACACAAGTACCAACATGTCTCTAAATATAAAAAAATGGTTGGAAATACGAATACCTCTGGTACTTCAATTCTCCATCAAGGAGGCACACTTGTGCCTCTATAAAGAGGCGACCCACCACAATGTTAAGCGATTTCAGGTCCTAGAGGTCGCAGAGAGACGGCGGTAATCGCATTTTGTAGCCCAAGCTCAAACTAAGAAACTTGCAAAATTTCATCCTCCTCCGACTTTATCTTCATGGGGTAAACTGGGCCGGAAGTTTGGACCCTCCCACCACAGCCCCCCTTTACCGTTGTCCGATTGGGCTGAAATTTAGAGGTTAAGCTTTCCTAGGGCCCGGGAGCTTATCCTCGAAATTTCAGCTCAATCCGATCACTCCTTCCCTGTTTTCAAAAAACCAAATATAGCCACTTAAAATTCATCATCATTTCTTTTTTTTTCATAGCCACGCCTACAGGCCACAGTTGGCAACGAATCCGGTTGAATGAGGACTCATTCGAAGCAGAATTCGGCCTGTTAGGGTCTTTTGATATTTTCAGACCGAAAAAATTATCCCCCGAATTTACATTTACGAAAAACCTTAGTTTTTTTCAAATAATACACATAAACAGGTTAGACATGCTTTGTTATGAAAATATCTGCGCGTCAATTTTCATAACAAAGCATGTCTAACCTGTTTATGTGTATTATTTGAAAAAAACTACGTTTTCTAAAGAGTTAAAGAGGCTGAGTTACAAGGTCGAACCTTAAAACGTACAGGGATTAGGAGGCACAGTTGGGGGGCTGTTAAAGAGGCTGAGTCACAAGCTTGAACCTTAAAACGTACAGGGATTAGGAGGCACCCTGTACGACGTGATTTGAGTATTCAGGAATTAAAAGCCTTAACACAAGAATGTTCAAGAGCGGGGGTTTGGGGGCGGCAGCCCTCAACTTTAACTCCTGACACGATCAGCTAACAGTTAGTCAAGCAATAATAAGTAATAAACTGTACAAAAACGTGCAGAAATTATTTGAAAAAAACTACGTTTTCTAAAGAGTTAAAGAGGCTGAGTTACAAGGTCGAACCTTAAAACGTACAGGGATTAGGAGGCACAGTTGGGGGGCTACCGCCCCCAAACCCCCGCTTTCGCAGCCTTTAAATATAAAAAAAATTTCTTTAAACTGAAAGTAAGGAGCGACATTAAAACTTAAAACGAACAGAAATTATTCCGTATATGAAAGAGGCTGTGCCTTCCTCAACGCCTCGCTCTTTACGCTAAAGTTTTTATTGTTTAAAAAAAGAGTTCTGAGAAAGTCAAACTTTAGCGTAAAGAGCGAGGCGTTGAGGAAGGCACAGCCTCTTTCATATACGGAATAATTTCTGTTCGTTTTAAGTTTTAATGTCGCTCCTTACTTTCAGTTTAAAGAAATTTTTTATATTTAAAGGCTGCGAAAGCGGGGTTTGGGGGCGGTAGCCCCCAACTGTGCCTCCTAATCCCTGTACGTTTTAAGGTTCGACCTTGTAACTCAGCCTCTTTAACTCTTTAGAAAACGTAGTTTTTTTCAAATAATTTATTTAATAAAACAATCGAAATTTTGAAATTATTTGTTATCAATTAACCACGGAAACGTAACCAATTATCTTCCCAGGTTTCCTCGTTACGTATAGCATAAAAAATGGCTCCTCCCCTTTTCTCAGAAGTTGTGCGAGTCATTCAAACCGACGTAAATCAGCGCCCTAATCATCATTAAAAAAAAAATTATGAGTTTGTCACCTGTTGTAATTTGAAGAATTTTGACAAGAACGATTAACTAAAATTAACTTTTGTGACTAGAAAAAGTCAATATCAAACGCAGCGTTGCACGTTTAACAAGCATAACTGAGGCAAGAATATTTAAATCTAAGAATATACATTAAGACCTACGACCTTCTTAATAGGAATGAACATTTATTGTAAACAATAAAAGCACGAAGAACAATGGGGAAATCTTTTTGCAAGACAGAGGAGATAATTTGAATGAATATTTCGGCCCTATGTCTAAGGGCCGTCCTCAGCAAGACAAAAATATATAAAAGAAAAAAGACTCACAACAACATGCGACCAATACAACCAAAAAATTAAAAAAAATTCAAAGCAGTCCTAGCATCCTTACTTCAGCGAAGTTGAACCAGGACTGATAAAAAGTAAGTTAAAACAAGGCGATTCAATTAGATGAAAGGCGATTCAATTTAAATTATCAAAAATAATTTAAAAACACGTTCTTATTTCTAATCCAGCCTTTTTGACAGCTGACCTCAAAGGTCTTTTTGTGACCGGTTCTGTGTTAATGTCTATTGGCTTTTTAAAATATTTTGTAAGATCATTTTTAATTAAATTTGTGTATAGAGCATTTAGTGTATATTCCCCCAAGTCCCTATTTAAGGGAATATTATTATTAATATGATTTCAATTGATTCTCGGATTACCTGTTTTATGCCTAGGTCATTGCTAATAAGGGCGGATTCTATCAAAAAGTATATTGTGGCAAGGATTTATAAAATATGGCTCCCTAATGCAGAATCAAATGAAACAGTGAAAATATTAGAATTTAGAGCTTTGATATATCATCTTTCTGCTGTTGTATTTGCTTTTCTAAATTCTGGTGTGTTCTACCTACATAAAATTTGCCACAATCGCATGGTATTTGATAGACCCCTCTTTGGCGAGTAACTGAGGTTTTATCTTTACCAGAATTTAGAAAATTTATTATTTTAAAATTATTTGTGAATACTACATACAGATTATTTTTTGGGCAAAGTTTTTCAAGATTTGTAGTGGTTTTTGGGATATAGAGGAGGTAAATTATGTTTAAGGGCTTGTCAAAAATCTCACATGGTATACAATCATTAATTTTACGGGAATGTCTTTTCAGTCTACAGTTAATTACACTATTAATCAAGGAGGCACACTTGTGCCTCTATAAAGAGGCGACCCACCACAATGTTAAGCGATTTCAGGTCCTAGAGGTCGCAGAGAGACGGCGGTAATCGCATTTTGTAGCCCAAGCTCAAACTAAGAAACTTGCAAAATTTCATTCTCCTCCGACTTTATCTTCATGGGGTAAACTGGGCCGGAAGTTTGGACCCTCCCACCATAGCCCCCCTTTAACGTTGTCCGATTGGGCTGAAATTTAGTGGTTAAGCTTTCCTAGGGCCCGGGAGCTTATCCTCGAAATTTCAGCTCAATCCGATCACTCCTTCCCTGTTTTCAAAAAAACAAATATAGCCACTTAAAATTCATCATCATTTCTTTTTTTTCTTAGCCACGCCTACAGGCTACAGTTGGCAACGAATCCGGTTGAATGAGGACTCATTCGAAGCAGAATTTGGCCTGTTAGGGCCTTTTGATATTTTCAGACCGAAAAAATTATCCCCCAAATTTACATTTACGAAAAACCTCGTTTTCCTATATTAGCCCATGTTAATTTTTCCCACCACAACCCCCCTTTAACGTCGTCTGATCGGGCTGAAATTTAGAGGATAAGCTTTCCTGGGGCCTGGAAGCTCATCCTCGAAATTTCAGCTCAATCTGATCACTCCTTCCCTGTTTTCCAAAAACCAAATATCAAGTTTTTTGGGAATTTGCTTGCGTCGAAAATAGCTTTAATTTACTAAAAAACAATTACTATTGTGTCTGTACAGTCCAGCGGTTGATACTCCAGACTGTCAGGCGGAAAACTCGGGTTCGATTCACCATCAGAGCAAATTTTTTATATACTGAATTTTAACTTTAAAAAGAAATTCAGTTTCTTGTTTAAATTATTTGAAAAAAATTACGTTTTCTAAAGAGTTAAAGAGGCTGAGTTACAAGGTCGACCCTTAAAACGTACAGGGATTAGGAGGCACAGTTGGGGGGCTGTTAAAGAGGCTGATTCACAAGTTCGAACCTTAAAACGTACAGGGATTAGGAGGCACCCTGTTCGACGTGATTTGAGTATTCAGGAATTAAAAGCCTTAACACAAGAATATTCAAGAGCGGAGGGTTTGGGGGGCGGCAGCCCCCCAACTTTAACTCCTGACACGATCAGCTAACAGTTAGTCGAGCAATAATAAGTAATAAACTGTACAAAAACGTGCAGAAATTATTTGAAAAAAACTACGTTTTCTAAAGAGTTAAAGAGGCTGAGTTACAAGGTCGAACCTTAAAACGTACAGGGATTAGGAGGCACAGTTGGGGGGCTACCGCCCCCAAACCCCCCGCTTTCGCAGCCTTTAAATATAAAAAAAATTCTTTAAACTGAAAGTAAGGAGCGACATTAAAACTTAAAACGAACAGAAATTATTCCGTATATGAAAGAGGCTGTGCCCTCCTCAACGCCTCGCTCTTTAGGCTAAAGTTTTTATTGTTTAAAAAAAGAGTTGTGAGAAAGTCAAACTTTAGCGTAAAGAGCGAGGCGTTGAGGAGGGCACAGCCTCTTTCATATACGGAATAATTTCTGTTCGTTTTAAGTTTTAATGTCGCTCCTTACTTTCAGTTTAAAGAAATTTTTTTTATATTTAAAGGCTGCGAAAGTGGGGGGTTTTGGGGGGCGGTAGCCCCCCAACTGATGCCTCCTAATCCCTGTACGTTTTAAGGTTCGACCTTTTAACTCAGCCTCTTTAACTCTTTAGAAAACGTAGTTTTTTTCAAATAATAAATAAAATAGGACACCCATTTCCAAAAAGTATGTCCTTGATAAAGTTTAATTCTGCTGTGATTTTGGAACCAGAACAAATGTTTAGGGCACAATCGACGAGGGATATTACAACTGCTCTTTTAACTTGTGGGGGGTGGTTTGATTTAAAATGCAAATATTTATTATTTTGTGTTGGTTTTCTATAAATAGTAAAATTGAGTTTATCGAAGCTACGAATAACTAACACATCTAGGAATGGGATTTTATTTGCGATTTCAATTTCTAAAGTAAACTGTAAATTCATATCGTATGTATTAAGGTGATCTAAAAAGCACTTCTTCGTGCTTTTGTTGTTTGTTATGGAAGGGCAGTGGGGTCTTCGTCACAACAGTTATTGTGTAAAATATTATATCTATGGGGGTGGAGCCCAAGATCTCCTTTATACTGGGTAGGTATCATGCTATTTGACTTTGAAGAAATGTTTCAGACAACTTCATATCAAGTCAAGCGATCGAAATCATTGAAGTTGTTTGAACAAAATTTTCCGCAAAAAATTCTCAGAAGATATCTTTGTGACAACAAGTCAAAAATGAAAATGCAGCAAATGTGTGGCATTAAGAGACGTTGGGCTCACAATCACTAAATAGTGACCAAAAATGGTTGGACTCTGTCCAACCATGAGAGCCACTTCAGCATTTACCACGCCAAATTCTTGCAACTTAGCCTTGCAACTATTAGGAGACATTAAGTAGGATAAAAAATTTTTTTTGGAATCTTGTCAAAATCCTGTCTTGGCCCTTTTCAAGATTTCAGTAGGTTTTGCCACAAGTGCCCAGTTGATCCTACTCGCTGAGCAGCTGGCAGCAAATGGTTCAGTGTAGACTAAACATTCTTCAATTATTCTAAGTGCTGGGCGATGTGGAAGCGCATGATTCCTACCACAAGTAAATAAATAAAATTGTAGCAAATCTCTAGTTAATGTAGATTCTTCATAGCAAATATCCTTTCGTTACAAATTTCAGTATTTAAGTATTAAACGTACTCTTTTATATAACGCAATGAAACCAGTCACGAAAACCCTGCTAAAGACGGGTTAATTCAAGAGACCTCTGTAGAGTCATGCAATGCAAAGCGTTGTTTTCATTGCGATAACGATATTTAAACCGTTGTTTTTTGGGGTTTAGGGGGGGAAGGTATCTAGATTAGGCTAGATGTTTAATTTAGTTTTTAGTAATTTAGGGGGGTATGCTTTACCCCCCCCCCCCCTAATGTGCAAATATATAGCCCAAATTTGTTTCGAAACTGTTATATATTCATCCTATTTTATTTTACTCCATTAGCATTAACCAAACTTGACTTCTTTAGCAGTATATAAAAGAGTACGTTTAATACTTAAGTACCCAAATTTTGTTGCAAAGTAACTTTACAACGCAGGGTCCTGATATGAAAATCTCTTCAACGCAAAAAAAAATATGTGCATTAATTTTTTTTTAATATAACTTAACATGTTATGAATTGGCTGCAGTAGATTTGCCCTTTATTTAAAGGATATATGTCAAAGACTCCGTGTGACTTGGCATATAAGTAGTACAATAGCTTTAGTTTGGCTGTCAGAGGAGAATAATCTTTCGTATTTATGACTGAATTATCCTCGCAAATTCGGTAGCGGTTTTAATTAAGTCAATGAAATTCATTGTCTGAAATTTCAGGAGTGTTTTTTTTTTTAAGAAAACATAGCTTTGTTTATCAGAATTTACGACCGGTCTAATAGTCATTTTAAGATAAAGCGGATGAATCATGTGAAGTTTTATATATTAGATAACGTTTAGTATTTCAATCCGTGGAGGAACTACTTCCGTTTTTTTCGTGAACCCTTTTTAGTTTTGGGGTCAAGATAATATATTCTCTTCCAGTATTATTCCAAAGTTTATTACATGATTCAGGATGTCATGTAGATTGAATCATTTGTATGTAATTGATTAATAAGTATGTCTTGTATTAATTAAAAAAAAATGTTTAGAAAAATATTTTTGAGGAAAAGTAAACACCGATGTTAAAACCTGAAAAGAGCTGAAACCAAGTAATGCCATAAGTCAAATGTAAAAAGGACATAAATTATTTTTGAACGAATAAATGAACCCTAAGATGAACAGAAGTAAAATGAATCATCAAACTTGAGCCAAACAAAAGTTACCAGGAATGAGACCGGTGCGCTGTCGTGCTTTACTTAAAATAAAACGTCTTCTAATAGTTTTTCTATTGTCAGTACGAATGTGTATCCACTTTATGCCTCTAATCGTGCAGCACAATCATAAAGAGATGTAATCACAAGAGTGCACACAGGCTACTGTGGGACAGCATTGAGAAGGGGCACGACGCATCGAAGGTGAAGAGCCAATGGACGGTATATTATATTGTGGTAGAGCAAATATGGCATTTGAACAATGCTTGATTGGTTTGCCTGGAATTAATCACCCGAGTTTCAATAGCTCCTGTGATAGCCTGCTGAAAAAGTCACCACAAAAATAAAAAGTGCTGAGGTTCTCCTAAAATCTGTCAAGCGTGTACCTACAAAAAGTTCACCCAAGAAGTTTTAGACCGCTGATCTTTACTTTACGTCAGGCTTAAAAGTTTTGTAGTTCGGGGAATCCCTAAATTTTGAGAAGTTTTGAAGCTTCCTAGCGCCTTGGCCGAAAAAGAACTAGAGGTCTAAAATATTTTGAGACGAATCTGCTTCACTTTAGCTGCGTCTTCAACAAATTCTAAACAGATCGGTGTAATTTCCTATGGAAACTAGATGGGGATCGAAAGTGGTGTCTAAAAACTCCGTCTGAAAATACCTTTAAAACTTCGTCCCCTCTTTACCCAAACGGAACTGAGTACCTTTGTTCAAACGTCATAGAGGGGATGTTTGCCTCAGAAAATCATAATTCTCATATACGTTTCGCCTAAGGTACTTGCCCAATGAGTTTCTAGCTGATTGGGAAAAACATCCTTCCTTTCTGCCAAAATTTGGCAGGGGGCTGCTGACCGTGGAGAGGCAATAGACCAGTGCTTCCATTCCACTAATGTGGGAATAAAGTATTTAAGTGCGAAAAAGAGAGTAGAATTATAGTAGGACACAATCAGGAAGTAAGCATATTATCGTGCTTACTATTTAAACAGGAATGTTAACAAAATTGATCCGTACGCTATGCTACCAGTGTTTCCACTTCAATTTTTTTCAATCCCTAAAAGGCTGGTGGAAAATCCCTAGAAATTTCTACTAAATCTCTAAGAGTTTCCCCATTTTCTGACTTCTTTCCAAGTTACAAGTAAAGACCTATTAGGCTGACTTTTAATAGCATTTGTTCAAGACGACCCATTTTGAAACCCAAGACCTTTTACTTGTACCAAAATATCTTCTTCTGACGTTTAAAACAAAGCTTCGTATTTATCGACTAGTTAAGTTCGGTTTTGATTTATAAATTCCGGGTCCAGGTGTCAGATTCTGGAGTATATGAATATAGTTTATTTATTTGTTTTTCTTTGCCGTTATTTTTTCCTTCTCTATTGCTGCTTTTGCAACACCCTCGTTTTTGTTTGAATTTGTACGAAGGATTGGCATGAATGATATCCAACCGGTCGCTTTTTCACGCAATTTTTTTGTTTTTTCTTTTTTTTTATTGAGTTGTTAATTTTAAGCAGAGTGTAGTAGCAAAAATGAATAACTTAAAGCTTAATTTAAGGACAGCGCCTGCATTTTGATCTTTTGAATAATTCGATTTTAACTAGTGTAGACTGCTACCTGCCTCCCAGTTTTTTCAGAAAATGCCGAATGCAGACGCACTTTAACTGTGTTCAGAAAAATTTAATGAGAATTATCAAATAATAAGATCTAAGAGAAAACGCCAACTACTAAGATTAATACCCCGATTCATCGTTGTCGTCGCCATCCCCATCGTCTTTCCCAATGCCTAAAAAAGCAACGCATTCGGACGCAGTCGTATCGGATTTCAGGGACTTCATTGTTTTTATGAAACTCTCGGTAAACGTAGGGGGGCCTTCATCCTTCATCCCATACTTGACAGAAATCGTCACAGCTAAAGTTACGGTTTTGATCCCATTCCTCTTTTCATTTTTTACTGTTTTCAAAACGCTGAAAAGTCTTTCCACGACGACATTTGAGCAGTGAAGTCCAAAAATAAACATAAAGTGAAGTGTCAAAAATGACATGAAGAACGCTAGTAAACTTTAGCACTCCACTTGGCGTCTTGATGGATGCCACCCAGTTCCAAAAATCAATCGGGTTTCCGCCAGCTGAGCAAACTGTCGTCTGGACTAAGCAGCATCAACGCCCGCCACTCTTTTTCACCAAGCCCAAAATCCCACGAGGGGTGCCCGAACATTTGGCAAAAAAGCCGCAATGATAGAACATCACCATCTGATGCGACTTTTGGGTCTACAGTCTCTACAAAGTTGTAAATGTAGTGACCAAATGGAAATCGGTCAACTAGCTGGGCCACAGCTTCAATATAAAATTTCTGGACAATCTCTTTGCTGCTCTTGCATTTCTCCGTGAACATTGTATCTTTTCCTTGTAAGGAAAACAGACGGGCAGTTGCTTCTAGTCCCAGGTAAACCTTAGAGGCGGGTAGGAAAAACTCTTCTCTTTTAAGATTCACAGACTGAACACACTGAATTTGTTTCACATAGTCTTTTACAGTGAAACTGTAACAAAGGCTCTTCACAACTTCTAGCCCTTCTTTTTTAAGCAAGTAAAATCGTAAATGTGCATAGGTGCTTCTATTTATATTTGTCCTTCCACATTGGTTATTTTGTTTCAAATTTCGCGGGTCTACCCAAGTCCGACACAAACAAGAACGTTTATCAATCACTTTTGCCGAAATCCCACCGTTGTATCCAAAATTCCTATATCCGCAACAAAAATCCATAAGCTCGGTAAGGAAAAAAGCGGGAAATCCAAATTTAAAGTAGAAATAAAGTACTAAAGTAGGTCTAAAAATATTAGAGGAGAAACATTCAAAATAAAGTAGTCTACTCAAAAATATAGTAGAAATGAAAGCACTGCAATAGACCCACTCTATACCTCCCATCATACAGAGAGAAAATTTGTGTATGGCATCAGTTCAAACAAGATGCCAGATGCCAACCTTTCTTTATAAAAGTTGGCGATGACCCAGAAACTTTGGTGCTGGCAGCGGGGGGAGGGGGCCAGGGGGCATTACCCTCCTGGAAATTTGGGACTATAAAGTAATTATATGGAAACCAACGGAAAAAGAGATGAAGAGGGAAAAACCATTGAAAAAATGTGTGTTGCCCCATTATTGGCTGCCTACAAATAGATTTTGACCCTTAATAAGGGAATTATAAGTTCTAATTTTTGACTGAGTGACCCCTTTCCAGTTTACCACAAACATTGTTTCTATATGATTTGGTTGGGTGTATCCCATTTGAGCGCTTTCCCATGTGAGCGCCATGGCGCGCAAATGGGAATTTCCTAGTTGCGCGCCGTATTTTAATTAGTTCAGTTGTGTCCCATTTGAGCGCCAGATAATTAGGTGACCTAATTGCGTAAGCGATTGCACAACCGTTTACCCACAAAATGCAATAGGATTTAGTGTGGGAGCATATTTTTTTACCCTCTTATAACAAGTATTTAATGATGCCAGGAACAATATTTCTGGTTAGTATTAATAAGTCAGTTTGACAATGAAGAGCTCCAAGAATAAACAACTGCTAGAACACGACGGTTTCGTCTACAGATTCGATAAGCCGATTTCTGGAGGAAGAAAGAAGAGCTGGAGATGCATGAAGAAGGGATGTCTCGGGCGGTTACACACTGATTCCAGCGACGGCTCACCAGTTTCAGTTGGTACGCACGACCACAGCGCTGATCCTCTGCAGACCCAGCAGTACAAATTCCGGTCAGACCTTCGAAGCGAGTCAGCCCGTACTACTCGTCCGATTCCCGCTATCTACGACGGCCAGGTCGCAAGTGCTGCTGCCAGTGGGCTGAGTGCTTTGCCTCAGTTACCCTATAAGCACGTGAAGTCGTCCATGTACAGATCACGAAACAAGCTGATACCACCACTGCCCGCTGATACTATATCCGTACCGACGCCCTTGCCCCAGGCTTTCAGTGAGACGTCTGCAAACCAGAGATTCCTCCTCTTTCAGCTTCAAAATAACGCTGCGATTTGCTTTGCAACCGACGAGTCGTTAAGTCTGCTTGAACGAAGCCCGGAATGGTATATGGACGGCACCTTCGACTCAGCTCCTTCCCCATTCGGCCAGTTGTTCACCGTTCACGTTTTCTTCGGCGACAAGCAACTTCCCGCTGTCTTCGTGCTCATGGAGAGCAAGTCTACGCAGCTTTACAACGACGTCTTCAGCGAGCTGATCCTACAGGCTGCGATGAAAGGAGTGACACTTCGCCCGACGACCGTCGTCTCTGATTTTGAGACCGGTCTGCTGACATCCGTGAAGCAAGTTTTTCCGGCCGCCAAGCACCGTGGGTGTTACTTCCACTTTTGCCAAGCAGTAATCAGAAACTTGGGGCGTCACTCAGTCCGTGAGCTGTACATGACCGATGCAGACTTCAACCTCTACGTTCGAAAGCTTCTGGCTCTGGCGTTCCTACCTCCAGCGATCGTCAGAATCAATTCTGGTCCAATCATTTCTCACATCGTTCGTACCTGGCCTTCGGCTCGTCCGTTTGTCACTTACTTCAGCCGTCAGTGGTTCGACCAATGTCCTCCTCATTTCTGGTCAGTCTACGGCATCCAGCGAAGGACAAACAACGACCTCGAATCATGGCACATGCGGTTTAACCGAAGAGTCGGTCGCTACCACCCGAACTTGTGGCAGTATCTCTTTCCTGAAGGAAGAACAAGCAGTCGTCGATTCTGCAAGGACACAGCTACTCCAGGGTCATGTCATCCATCGGACGAACAAGAAGTATGCAAGGCTGAACGAACGACTCGAAAAGCTGTCGACGGAGTACAGGGCTGGAACTCGAACAGCAGACGAGCTTTTCTTGGGTGTCGCACATAACATTTCGCCGGATGTGTGATATTAGCAGTTTTTGTTTGTATTTTTACCAATATATTAATTTGAATTATCCGTTTTTGGCACGATTTTTGGGTGATTTCGTTCCATTTCTAAACGATCGTTGTGAAATAACTCTAAAAAAAGAGCCGAATATTTCGACTTGACGAGCAAGCCTTCTTCAGCGGCAATCAGTTCTTACCCTATGAACGTGCGTAAAATCTTCACTTATATTCTTCACAAGCTTAACAAACGTTTAGCTTCTTAACTCTCTTCGACTCAGCTCCTTCCCCATTCGGCCAGTTGTTCACCGTTCACGTTTTCTTCGGCGACAAGCAACTTCCCGCTGTCTTCGTGCTCATGGAGAGCAAGTCTGCGCAGCTTTACAACGACGTCTTCAGCGAGCTGATCCTACAGGCTGCGATGAAAGGAGTGACACTTCGCCCGACGACCGTCGTCTCTGATTTTGAGACCGGTCTGCTGACATCCGTGAAGCAAGTTTTTCCGGCCACCAAGCACCGTGGGTGTTACTTCCACTTTTGCCAAGCAGTAATCAGAAACTTGGGGCGTCACTCAGTCCGTGAGCTGTACATGACCGATGCAGACTTCAACCTCTACGTTCGAAAGCTTCTGGCTCTGGCGTTCCTACCTCCAGCGATCGTCAGAATCAATTCTGGTCCAATCATTTCTCACATCGTTCGTACCTGGCCTTCGGCTCGTCCGTTTGTCACTTACTTCAGCCGTCAGTGGTTCGACCAATGTCCTCCTCATTTCTGGTCAGTCTACGGCATCCAGCGAAGGACAAACAACGACCTCGAATCATGGCACATGCGGTTTAACCGAAGAGTCGGTCGCTACCACCCGAACTTGTGGCAGTTTATCTCTTTCCTGAAGGAAGAACAAGCAGTCGTCGATTCTGCAAGGACACAGCTACTCCTGGGTCATGTCATCCATCGGACTAACAAGAAGTATGCAAGGCTTAACTAACGACTCGAAAAGCTGTCGACGGAGTACAGGGCTGGAACTCGAACAGCAGACGAGCTTCTCTTGGGTGTCGCACATAACATTTCGCCGGATGTGTGATATTAGCAGTTTTTGTTTGTATTTTTACCAATATATTAATTTGAATTATCCGTTTTTGGCACGATTTTTGGGTGATTTCGTTCCATTTCTAAACGATCGTTGTGAAATAACTCTAAAAAAAGAGCCGAATATTTCGACTTGACGAGCAAGCCTTCTTCAGCGGCAATCAGTTCTTACCCTATGAACGTGCGTAAAATCTTCACTTATATTCTTCACAAGCTTAACAAACGTTTAGCTTCTTAACTCTCAGTACAGAGTTATTTCACAACCATTGACCCAATAAAATCCTCAGTTTTGTTCGTTGTCTTCGTGGCAATAAATATTTGTACAGGTCAATGTGGCAGCAAACCACGCTTCATCCACCGCAAAATCACAATTTTGGGTTTGGCGCTCAAATGGTACTCCGTGGCGCTCAAATGGGAACAAAATTCCGTGGCGCTCAAATGGAACAAAATTCCGTGGCGCTCAAATGGGAAAGCGCTCAAATGGGAACACCCCATTTGGTTGGTGTAACACACACGCATAAAAATTAAATTCTTCATAGTAATGAATGGCAAGTAAATAACGATCCTTGTCAATAACGAAATTGTAAGAGCCTAGCTATTGATAACAATCAATCAAAGAATCATATTTTATGGTGATTCTAAATATATATTTGTTTATTAGTAATTAGTGCAGTTATTAGTACACAAGAAAGTTCGTATAATAACAGGAAACACAAGAAAAACAACTTAATAAGGGGCAATTTCGGTGAATATATTCAATCAACTTTTGCTTGCATTGCAAGAGTACCCACGAGCTGATATATGAAGCACACTATAATCAGAAATATTTCCCCTGAACGGAATGCTGGGAATTTTTGTATTTTCCCCCTGAGCGGATACGTATTTTGTGTTTTATTATCATTTATTTTTTTTTACCGGAGTGATTACATTTATCTAATTGTCACTTTGAAAGTTAATTTTTTACAGTTATGAAGTATAAAAGTGTCACATATATTGTTTTTTGGTATTCAAAGTTAAATTAAAAATATTGTATTAACAATTTTTATTTGATTTTCTTTATTTTAGTTTTTTACTTTGAACAAACTACTTTGACAATGCGTTCCTTTTTATAAGCTATCGAGTCTAAAAGCATTAGATATTTTAGTATTTGATAAAGAAGTTCAAAACTATTGATATTGTTAAAAATATCCGTCCAACGCTTCGGCATTACTCAACATTACTGAATGCTGGGAGTTTTTATCTTAGTTTTTGTAAGTAGGCCCTTGTTTTGTGTATTTTTTTATTAATTACTTTTATTCATTTTTATATACTTTTACTTTAATTGACATACTTTTTCCATTGCCTTTAGAAAAATGTATGTCTGAGCTTTTTCAATACATAAAAATACACAATTTAGACATGCCAACAGTCAAAGCCAGACACAGGGACAAGCAAACACCCCCCCATACACACAGGCTAAGAGAGTGAGAGAGACAAAAAAGCATACAAACACATAAATTCAGACATGCAAACCGACAAAGGCAGACACTGGGACAGGCAAACACCCGCCCGGACACACAGGCAAAGAGAGTGACAGAGACAAAAAAAAATATACAAATAAATAGATTCAGACAAAAAACAGGACAAAGACAGGCACGGGGGCAAGCAAACACCCGCCCGGACACGCAGGCTTGGAGAGTTAGAGAGACAAAAGCACGTACAAATACACAATTCTAACATAAAAACAGACAAAGACAGACACTGAGAAAAACAAACACCCGCCCAGACACACAGGTACGGAGCGTGAGAGAGACAAAAATACATACAAACACATAAATTCAGACATACAAACAGAAAAAGACAGACACAGGGACAAGCAAACACCCACCCATACACACAGGCTTAGAGAGTGAGAGAGACAAAAACTCATACAAAGACATAAACTCAGACATAAAAACCGACACAGCCAGTCACTGAGACAAGCAAACGCCCGCCCAGATACACAGGCTTAGAGAGTGAGAGAGACAAAAACACATACAAATACACAATTTAAACATACAAAGAGACACTGAGAAAAACAAACACCCGCCCAGACACACAGGCACGGAGCGTGAGAGAGACAAAAACGCATACAAAAACACATAAATTCAGACATTCAAACCGACAAAGACAGGCACTGGAACAAGCAAAAATCCACTCACACACAGACAGGCCCAGAGAGCGACAAAGACAAAAATTCATACAAATACACAATTCAGACATACAAACAGTCAAAGACAGACACTGGGACAAGCAAACACCCACCCAGAGGCACATGCTTAGAGAATGAGAGAGACAAAAACGCATACAAATACACAATTTAGACAGGCAAACAGTCAAAGACAGACACTGGGACGAGCGAATACCCACCCAAACACACAGGCTTAGAGAGTGAGAGAGACAAAAATGATTGTCTGAATTAATGTATTTGTATCGGTTTTTGTCTCTCTCACTCTCTTTGCCCGTGTGTTTAGGCGGGTGTTTGCTTGTCCTATCGCCTGTCTTTGTCGGTTTGCATGTCTGAATTTATGTGTTTGTATGCGTTGTATGTCTCTCTCACTCTCTAAGCCTGTGTGTTGGGTGGGCGTTTGCTTGTCCCAGTGTCTGCCTTTGACTGTTTCTATGTCTGTATTGTGTATTTGTATGCTTTTTTATCTCTCTCACTCTCCAAACCTGTGTTTGTGTGTGTTGGCGGATTTTCGCATGTTCAAGTGCCTGTCTTTGTTGGTTTGCATGTCTGAATTTATGTGTTTGTCTGCGATTTTGTCTCTTTCTTTCTTTGTGCCTGTGATTATGTGTTTGTATTCATTTTTGTCTCTCTCACTCCATAAGCCTGTGTTATCGTATAATCGCGCGTTATCACAAGCACTAGCAAAAAGATGCCCCTTTTCATGAACTATTATTTTTATTTTGGCATCCTCTCTGAGCAGTATCATATCTGGAAATGATACTCTCGCATATCCACCATCATAAGAGCTGAATTGTTTCGTTACTCCAAAGAAATTTAATCTCTCACTGTCATGACAACGCACGCATACATATCCAATGAGAGCCCCACTAGTACTTGCTTTACAAACCATATATTTATCTTTTTCAGCATTCAAAGCAACGATGACTTTATCATGTGCACACACTTTCTTCGAATATTTCATCTTCACTTTTTTAAATATGATGCAAGTGTTTATCCTTCCAATATACCGAAAATACTGATTTAAAATATACAATAAACTAGGTAGTGTCGATAACTAGCCATAGAGTGCCACTGAGACAGCCGCGTAGTATCGATGAGCAGCCATAGAGTACTTTGGTGCAGTCACATAAATTACAAAAAAAGTTGAAAGTTTTTTCAAGTCCGAAAGAATTCTAAGTAAAAACAAGAAAAGTGTTACTACAAACATTATTTTTCTAATAATAAAAGTCACGAGTAACTTATGTATATCATTGCCATTTTTTATTTCGAAAATATTAAATGTGAATTTTTTGTTTTATATGTGTTTCATGTCATTCTAAGACATGTAAAAAAAAGTCGAAAAAATTTCTATGTTAAAAAATATAAAAAATAAAAATAAAGTTCAAATAAATTACACTTACAAAAAATGTAAAAAAAATGGGGGGGGGCGGCTAAAAAGTTGGGAGAGGGGGTATTGGGGGCCCTTGGAAGTTGGAGTCCTTGGTGGTTGGTGTCCTTAGTGGTTGGGGTCCTTGGTGGTTGGGTCCTCGATGTTGGTGTCCTTAGTGGTTCAAATTCATAACCACCTTACTACTTGATTACTTAGGATTGTACTGGATTTCTAAGGATTTTTCTGGATTTCTATATTAAAATTCTTTTCTCTGCGTCTACGACTTTATTAGTTTCAAATTTATGCATATTCCGATACCAAACAATACTTTATATTAGTCGCACTCCTCACTTGGTACTTGTGTATTATAGCGACCACAGCTAAGAAGTGAAGTAATGTCAATTGAATCAATTGACTTGTGATGATGATTATATTCTAATCCGATTTTGAGATTTATCTAATGTGGCGTGGGAGTCACCATTTCCTCAGACTTACCTTTAGTTGATAAGCGATTAAAATGTCAACCCTTTACCTGTTTCATTCAATCCAAATAAAACAAAATATTCTTATTATTATCATTTGGTTTTATCATGATATTCATGTCCTTAGTTAAGACCATTTGAATGACGAACATCATAATTTGGGTTATTGACCTATATAAAGACAGGCGTCATTTACATAATTCTTAAGTGTAATCAGTATGTGCTGACACGATTTACTCGCTCATGCTATAAACTCCATGTTGTATACTATTTTAGTTGGCACTAGATCGTGTTCTGCTCGCTTTATATGATCTAGTTCCGTACCTAGTTCTGTGGTAATTATAGCCTTACTACCAGTTTGGGCACATCAACTTTCCATAGTTCTGAAAGGTGCCCATTATGCTTTAAAACTAAATGTTACTTTAAAACTAAATCAAAAAGCATTGTGTGTTTGGTTGCCAATAAGACTCCTCATCGATATTTCGAAAACCACCGGGGGTATTGACACTTTAAGGGCTACTACTATTACTACTTATAGGACTCCTAGTCCTATATATTACTACCTAATAAGACTCCTCATCAATATTTCGAAAACCACTGGGGGTATTGACACTTTAAGGGCTACTACTATTACTACTTCTGCTCTTAAAATTTAAAGAAATCAAAAGTATGTAAGTTTGTCTAGGCTGTCAAGGAGCACAGATAGGATATTTCAGGAATGGTATTAAGTTTTATTTTTCAGGTCAACCTTAGGAGGTATAAAACTAAATTAAACGATGCTATTTGTGTGGAGAAGGAAAATTGTTGAAAAATTTCCTCAACACACAAACAGTAAGCCAGATTATGAATTTTTATAGAAAAAAAAAAAAAGATATAAAATATTTTTTTTTCATGAAAAACATTATGTCAATAAAAAAGAACAGAAAATAATTTAGGAAATCTTTTTCGTTAAAAAAAATTTTTCAAATGAAAGTAAATAGCTTCATTAAACCAAAAATGAGCAGAAATAAATTCAAATTATCTTCCAAGCGCAAAACTCATAAATCACCATCAATAAATAAATTAAACCCAAAATAAACATTTTGTTTTCAGTAAAATGCAAATCACACTTCTTTTTTTTGGGGGGGGGGGTGTGATTGGGGTGGGCTTCCTTGGGGATAATTTTCTGTTTGGAGGGAAATTTCTGGGAGTGAACTTTCCAAGGTAAATTTTACAGTGGGGAGATTTGACAGAATTCCTATATGAAATTTTTTTTATTAGTATTACTTTCTCTTTGCCAAGGGAATTTTTCAGGGGAAATTTCGTCCGGGGGAATTTTCAGCGTGTATGGATTTCCGGGAAATAATTTCCACGGAAGGGGAATCACCATCAATAAATAAATTAAACCCAAAATAAACATTTTGTTTTCAGTAAAATGCAAATCACACTGTTTTTTTTTGGGGGGGGGGGGAGGGGGGTGATTGGGGTGGGCTTCCTTGGGGATAATTTTCTTTTTGGAGGGAAATTTCTGGGAGTGAACTTTCCAGGGTAAATTTTACAGTGGGGAGATTTGACAGAATTCCTATATGAAATTCCTTTTATTAGTATTACTTTCTCTTTGCCAAGGGAATGTTTCAGGGGAAATTTTCAGCATTTATGGATTTCCGGGAAATAATTTCCAAAGAAGGGGGAATTTCTGGAGTGATAGTAAAAAGGATTAGAACTTAGTTATTTTGAAATGAAACTATGCTAAGGAGATTTTTTAAGGCTGAATCTTCCGCAAGAAATTTCACGGAGGGGGGGGGGTTCAGCGAGGATGGAATTGCCTGAAAGAAATCATACGGGGTAGTGATTTTACGCCGGAAGAACTTTCCAAGGAGAATTTTACCGTGAGGGGAGAGAATTTTTCATGGAGGGAAAGCCAGATTTACCTCCATTATTTGATAAATGATCAGAAATTAAATATAAAAAAACAAGTTATTTCAACTTAAAATAAGGAGCAACATTAAAACTCAAAACGAAAAGAAATTATTCTGTACATGAATGGGTTGTCCCCCTTCTCAGTACCTTACTCTTTATGCTAAAGTTGGACTGTTTGTCCTATTTTTAAAGAACAACTCCTAAAATTCAAAGGCCGTTTAATTAGAATAGGAAGCTTTTTTAAAATTGCCAAGAACTTTTGCGCGAAGAGCAAGATATTGAGGAGGGGATAACTCCTTCGTATATGAAATAATTTTTTATTTTAATGCTTACTTTTAGCTGAAAAACTTGTTTGCTTTTTTTTATTTATTTGATTCATAAGAAGAGACTAAATCTACCGTACCACGAGAAGTCAAACTATTGAGAAGTCAAACTAGAAGTTAAACTATGGCGAGTTATAATCGCCTTACGCCATACCATTTATGGTTTAGTTTTTTCTTAAGCTAAGTAACGGAAGTCATTTGTGGGCTAAACCATGAGTGGCAGCAAGGAACATCAGCCTAGAAGAATAAACGTGTAAGTAATTACATAAATGGTAGTTTTTGACAAGATATTCAGTCAAAACAAAGCGTGTATAAATCACTAGCTTACAGGCCTTTTTAAGTTTGTAACGCCCATCGTGAAACTTTTTTTTAATACTGCAAGGAGGGTATTGCACCAAATAATTTAGCAGATTGTAGGAAGATATTTATTAGGCAGGTTTTGTTTCAGTTCCACCCAGAGTTGCTAATTTTGACCAACACATGACCTACGCCCTTAAACAACCTTCATATTTTTAATTGTGTGACTCCGAGGCAAGCATGATTCATTAAATTGTTTGTAAACTTTAAATAGAGCTGTATATTTATCAAACACAACGTGGTAACGAACTGTAAGGACCGACCCGGCTCAATACTAACCGAAACTCTAAAAACCAGAATTTTGATACCAATAGATACATCAAAAGAATTGGCTTATTATACCGTTTACAAATATGTGAGTTTCACTAGGTCCAATTTTACCGATCAAAAGTTACAAGCCTGCGAAAATTCGACTGATTTTCAAAAAAGGGGGAACATCCCCCTAAAAGTCATAGAATCTTAATGAAAATTATACCATCAGATTCTCTTTTCCGTTTCAATTTTACGCCTGGATTTGTTAAGGGTAATTCTTAGGGCTAAATTTTCACCGGGATTGAATTGTCTAGAGGATATTTCCGTGGGGAGGGGGATTTCTCCGTGGTGGTTAGGCCAGATTCCCTTGCATTATTTAGAAAAACAATCAGAAATTAAAAAAAAAAGTTTTTTTACAACTAAAAGTAAAGAGCCACATAAAACTTAAAACGAACAGAAATTATTACGTATATGAAGGGAATTGCCCCTCCTCAGCACCTCGCTCTTTATGCTAAAGTTTGAATTTTGTCCCAATTCTTTAATAATGACTTCTGAAACACAAGGGCCGTTTAATTTATAACAATAAGTAGCTTTTTTCATAGTACTAAAACACTTTACCGTAAAGAGTGAGGTGTTGAGGAGGGGGAAATCCCTTTCATATACGTAATAATTTCTGTTCATTTTAAGTTTTAGTGTTGCTTCTTACTTTCAATTGAAAAAACTTTTTTTTATTATTAAAAACTCAAATATAAATGAGTTCATAAAATAACACAACAGAAGTTAAGTTTCAATTTGATTGTTGAAACTTAAATTGAATTTGTGGTACATTATCTGGAAGGAATTCGATAAGCCCAGATCGGGAGTGATCTTCCAACTATTTCGGAACACAAAGAAGGACTACCTAAATCTAACGGAAAAAACTGAAAAGAGAAGAAGCTGACAAGGTTTCAGAGCAAGCCTCAAAAAACCCGAAAGTGATGTGGAAGTTCTTCAAGAGATCCCAGACCAGTGGAAAAACGTGCTCATTTGACCTTTCGGAAGAGGAGTGGTTAAGGCATTACTCTACAGTGTTTGGTTCCAAAGACCCCAAGCTTGAACGGGATTGTAATAACGGGATGAAATTACTATTAAAGAATAAATGAAACCCAAAACGAACAGAAATTAAATAAACAATCATAGCAAAAACATACAACAAGTAATAATATAAATGAATAAATAGATCTTAAAGCGAGCAATGCTTAGATTGAATATTGAAATCAAGCTTAAAACGAAAAAAAAAAAGTTTGCTATTACAGCATAAATGAAACTTAAAACGAACAGAAATTAAATAAATAATCAATGCGAACTAACATACAATATATATTAATGCAAATGAATAAATAAATCTTAAAACGAGTGAAATTTAAATTGAATATGCAAATGAAGTTTGAATCGAATAAAAATAGCTACAAACAAGAGTTTGGATATCGCCTCACTGCAGAAGCCTAAAACTTACTGCGTCATTGGCGCCTTTTTAAAAACTATATGAGTCTTGAACAGTCTTGGAAAGTATAAACAAAATCAAATAGAATATCAGTTACATATTAATACTATTTGTTAGAAGACCCACTAGTTCAAGATTTTTTTCACTGCAATTTTTATTTTTATTTTCAATGCTTTAAGAACCGGAAAATAATAAATTTTTAATATACGAAAGAATTATTTTCAGTGATGTACCAACAACACAGAAGGCTTTGGGTTTTGGCAGTTAAAGAAGGGGGCAGTACTATATAGTGTCCTCCTCAAAAATATATTTTCTATCTGGAAATCAACTACGCTGAACAAAATGGCTATCTCAAAATTTTGATTGGAGGTGTTTGGGGGACTGATGGGCGTGGGGGGGAGGCTAGTTGCCCTCCAATCATTTTCGACCATCAAAAAGGATACTAGAACTCTCGATTTCCAATCGAATGAGTCCCTTTTGAAGATTCTACGACGACCCCATCCGTATGAAGTGCCTCTGGGAAAAAAAATAAAAAATAATAATAAAACGTTGGAGCCGTATGGCCTTTACTATAGGCAATGCTACAGCGTTGCCTCTGATTGTTCAAAGGTCATATAACAAAAACTCCGGTGTCGACAAAACCCCTCCTGTCCCCGGGGGACAGGCATTGTAAGCTATGTCCTGAGGCCGTATATGGTTCTTATGAAAGGGATGCTAGTATAAACCTCATAGGGGGTTCATTTGAATGGAAATTAAAAGTTCTAGTTCATTTTTTCAGAGTAAAAAAAAGATCGAAGGGCAACTAGCCCCTCCCACCCTCCACGTCTTTGGGTTTATCGGATGGATAAACCTATCCGATAAAAATTTGAGCTCACCATTTTGTTTAAAATAGTTCAAACATGAGGTATTAAAACTCTGGGGTCGACACAACCCCCCAGGGCCCAGGGACAGGCGTTTTAAGTTATACTCTTGGGGTATTAATGGTTCTTATAGAAGGGATGCTCGTATAAACTTCAGAGAGGTCTCATTTGACTGACAATAGAAAGTTTTAATTCACTTTTAAAGAGTCAAAAGAGACCTAAGGACAATTACCCCCCCCCTCCCAAGCCCTTTTCCCCCAGACTCTTCCGATAAATTTTTTATCGGATGGCCCCCCTCCGCGCCCTTATTTCTTAAAATCCATCCAATAAAAATTTGGAGATAGCCATCATGTTAAAAATAGTTCAAACATCAGATAATAAAAACTCCGAGGTTGACACAAACCCATTTTGTCACTTTGATATTGTTACCTTGATATCAGTTTTGATACTTTGATGAACATTTGATTTTTTTTTTTTTTTTGAAATAAGGAATTTTTAAAAACTTGAAACTTTTTGTAACCAAAAACGAGCAAAAATTAATTAAAAAAAAACCTTTCCAAAAAATAGGTTTTTCAAAGAAAAGTAAAGGCCATTTTAAACTTAAGCGCAGCAGATACAAATACCTGTTAAAATTCCCAGAAATAATAGGCAGCGCAATAGCGCTATGATAACCGAAGCCAGGTCTCACTGGCATGGATCATGACTCAGGTGACGGCAGCATGACATATTTTCATCTCAGTTTATCTGAGTTCTTTCCGGAAAACAAATATTCTGGAAAAGTCTACAATTAACACGTTTAACACGTTTTTTCCTCTACATTCAACTTAGTGGATGCGTGTTTATTTGTTTGTTTTTCCCAGGGGTGGTCGTGTCGATCCAGTGGTACTAGAATATTGCGATAGGGCTCGTTCAAACGGAAATTGAAATTTCTAGTGCCTTTTTAAGTGACCAAAAAATTAGAGGGCAACCAGGCCCTCTCTCACGCTCAGTTTTTTCCCAAAGTCACCCGATCAAAATTTTGAGATAGCCATTTTTTTCAACATAGTCGAAAATCTAATTGTTATAACACCGGAAGCTACTTAATCTGTCATAGTGTTCGGGGGAAGGGCTACAAGTAGAGAACTTTGTCCATAGTTTACATGTTGTATTGGTTATTAGAAAATATGAAAACATTTTCCGAGGTGATGTTTTCTAGTGGGGGTCGGGGGAGGGGATTAAATGGGAGGATCTTTCCATGAAGTATGTTTTCATGGGGAAGAGACATTTCTATGAAGGGGGTGCCAGATTTCCCAGCATTATTTAAAATATCAGAAATTAAATAAAAGAAAACAAGTTTTTTCAGCTGAAAGTAAGGACCTACATTAAAACTTAACACGAACAAAAATTATTATATATATTAGGGGACTCGTCCCCTAATCAATACCTCGCTCTTTACGCTAAAGTTTACTTAGTACTTTCTAAAGAGCTATCTATTCTAAGTAAACAGTCTTTGTGATTCAGGGTTATTCCTAAAGAATTTGAACAAAATTGGAACTTTAGCGTAAAGAGCGAGGTATTGACTATGGGGTGAACCCCCTCACATACGAAATAATCGATGTTCATTTTAATGTTGCTCCTTACTTTCAGTTGAAAAACGTGTTTGTTTTATTTAATCTTTTATACAGTGCGGGTGTAAACATACCAGGGCACTAAATTGAATTTAATTCCAAGACGCTGCATCAGGTGACATTTGAATGAAGGTTTAATACCGCGTGTTGCAAAACTTGAAAAGATAACAAGTAAAAAAAATTGGCAGGGAAAAAGTAATGAATTTTCATGAGATTACTCACCGGAAACTGAATTTGGTTATTCATCAAGATGGGTCTGCCTTAGTTTTGAAGATACATATCTGGATCAGATGATATTGACATTTAAAGTAATGGGCTTAAATGAAAGAGAAATGACCGTAAACTTCTAGGGCACGTCATGAATTTGTTCCATTTTTAATGTGCCAACATCATGTTGGAGTTTCGTTTAATTATGATAATGTCAAAGTTACCGCCATCAAAGGCTTTGAATACAATTATTGACATCCAAACGAGCTGATCCTCTGAATACAAAATGATTTTAATTAAAGTCTACTCTCTGGAATGTTCTTAATGATGTTTTTTTATCCCACTCTTACTCCACTTTCTTAACTTACAGGCTTAACCGGGTCTTTGACATTAAAAAAAATTCCTTCGGAACTTGAGGCCTGTAGATCTGCCATATTGTACCCCACCTATTCTTCCACGGGCTGTTCTCACCCTGTTCTCACGCAGGTTCTACCGTGGACGCTTACTAGGCTTGATTGCTGTTAGGTTTAATAGCGACCTCCGACATTAACTTACAAAATCTTGTGGACATAGTGTGTCTTCGCTTACTTTTTTTAAAAGTAGATGACCAGTTAATACGTGCCTTAGCACTTTACTTGATCACTCTCTCATCATAGTTTGGCCAATATCTCGAGAAAAAAAACCCACAAAAACTGTTGTTTGACACGATCCGCAAAAACTTTATCCGACTAAATTTCTGAAATACTTATAAGATGAATATAACAAATAAATGATAGGATTTGTGATAATAGATGGTAATACAAACAGAATATCTACCACTATCCCAATAATGTGGAATGATTGCCAAAGTCGAATCCAGGAGGGTGTGAACCCCGCGATCCAGTGTATATATGCAATCTCTGCATAATGGTGCGAATTTGTATTATTATTGATTGTGAAAGCAGAAAGAAATATGGTCAGCCGGCGAAGTGATTCGCTACTGTCCATATCAGAGGTATGACTTAACTGAGTTGCCTATCCAGGATTTCTAAAAGGGGGGTTTGGATTAATTTTTAGCAAATACGGAAATTTCTAGTGCTAACTTCTAATCAACACTGCAACAGGGAAATAGCCGGAATTTCATAAATAGTGGGAGAGGGATCCATAAAGTGGTGGGACTATTTGAAATTTTCCACAAAATGTTTTACCACAAAGGGACAATCTAGTTTAAGCACAGATTATCTATTAAGTTTCACAATAATCTGTGATTTAGATAGTAATATTGCGCCATGGAGCGTCAAAATTTTTTTCCTTCTTGGTAAGGAAAAATACTCCCTTGAATATTTCCTCTTTTACAATCTTTTTTGGTCCATAAGAACGTCCTTCAAAATTTGATGAAGGACCTTTGTTTTTCTTCTAATAACTGGTGGAATAGCCCTATCCAAGAAAATACCAAACGCCTTTTTAACCCTGGAATACTGTCGGTTCCTAAAAGTTGCATTAATACTGTCGCTTCGTAAATTTTAAAAGTTGCATTAATACTGTCGCTTCGTAAATTTTACGACTTTGACTTTGAATGCCTGCAAAAAATCGAGGAACCGAGGTACCAAATAGTATTTTTAACAGTGCATCGACTACATATGAAACAATATAAAAATGGCAGAATTAGTCAATATTTATATCTTGCTGCCACAAGGGAGGTACATATTTGTTTGACGTTCTGCACAGATGGCCCCACCACACTTGTTACAGAAGGTGGTCGTCATTCTATGGAGTTTCGAGGGACAGAGTGAGCAAATTTTGCGTTTTTGGTCCTAACATGTTGGGCTTCCAGAAGAACTAGCAATACCTGCGACATCTTCGATGTGTTCACGGAGTGAGCGGCTCAAATTTCTACCTAAGAGCCTTTGCTGTACGTGAGGCTGCACTAGCTCTCGGTAGAGTTCCTTCATATAACATTTCCTTGTAGGAGGCTTCTCTCCAATCTTTCCGTGGTTGAAAGACCGTGGTTAAGAGTTGATGGAAGTGATGTTTAGGAGCCCATAAAATACACATAAGGGCCACCTTTTAGTTTTCCTCGAACAGGACATGTCACTACACATTTAGTCGAAGGTATCAATCCCACCTTTAGTCGAGTTCTAGTACTCGATTACTTCTGGTTTTCAAATTGGGCAGGCCAAAAAAGATCTCTCGTGCATTTTAGACAGTAGAACAACCATTTTGTTTCGTTTTGGGACGTATGAAACCATGGTACGCCCCTGGTCAAAGCAAAACATTGAACTCCGTTCAGTACGCTATTTTGTCTGGAGAAGTTCAGGAGGAATTTCACGTTTGTTCTTTGGAAGCGCTCCAACAATGGCCAGGTTGTACGGAGGTTTCAAGAGCTCTTCAGCCATTGGAATGAAAGTGAACCAATTGTCCATAGTTATGTTTCTATTGGAACCCCAAATTGGTCTGCTAAGCTCTCGAACGAAGTAATCGCCTAGAGGCAAACCACCTGTTCGAGTTCCTTTACCCAGGTATGGTATAGGATTTATCATGTATTTGGTGCCCCCGTCACACATCATTACAATTTTAATTCCATATTTTTTCGGCTTGCTCGGTATATACATTCTAAAGGGGTATCCTCCCCTAAAACCGAGCAATTGCTCGTCGATTGTAGTGTTGGCCCCTGGCTTAAAACTACCTTGACAGTTCTTGATGATGTCGTCCCACACCTCTCTTATGGCAGAAAAGGGGTCATTCTGTTTCCTGGAATTCCTAGTGTCTTTGTCGTCAAATCGGAGGCAATCAATGAGAAAGTAGAATCTTTCCTTTGACATTGTAGTCTTGTAGGCAGAGCCGCTCAAATTGGCATCAAACATTTCGTCAACAGAGAGATGTCCGTCTTTTAGTGCTGCCGTTAAAATGAACAATCCAAATAAAGCTTTCAGCTCTATCCTATTTGTAGGCTCCTCTGAGGCTCTAGCTGTACCGTAGTTGGCTGCCTTTCTTTCAATCTCTTCATTCGTATGCAACACAATCTTGTCCACAATCTCGTCAGACAAAAATATGTCCATCTTTTCCTCTGAGTGATCGTTTCGATGGAACGACAATGAGTCGTTCGCCAGGAAGTTCCAAACTTAGTAAGTTCTTTTCACCGCTCTCTTGATCTTCGTCTGAAGATTTAGACTGCGTTTGAATATATACTCTTGCTTGACTTCGCACAGATGCCGATGAACTTTGACGACCAGTATCTTCATCAGCATTTATGTTGGACAGATGGCTACTGTTTTCTTTTTCAGGTACACAATCTTCATCAGAGTCTTCCATGTTTTCCAAATCCTCCCAATCTTCTCGGATTAGATTTTCTTCAGAGTCACAAAGAGTTGAGATATTATCCTCTTCTTTGCTTGCATTGAGATTCTTGGATTTATTTTTCTGTAAGCCTTCTAGAAGAAAACAAAACATCTAAAAGAAAAAAAAACGAAAAGAAAAAGAGAAGAAAAGGTGTAGTGTCTGTAACGTTCCCGCTCCTGAGGACACATGCACATTCCTACCTAGGCAGATTTTGAAATTAGAATTTTAACAACTTTTGTCACAAGAAAACTGACACAAATCCAAGAAGAAACTAAATGTTCTCATTCTGATTTTCGCAAAAAATGTTACACTATTACTGTCGCTTCGTAAAATTTACTACTCACCCTCGTTATCTCGTAAACGAGCAGGGATCCGTTCAAGTCTGAACTTGCCCAATAACTAGCGTTTCGAAAAAGGAATTTACGTGAAGTCACGTCTTGTTATGTGATACCGTCTACACGGGAATCTCGAAAAACGGTTTGGCGGTCGTAAAATTTACGAAGCGACAGTATTCCATGGTTAAAAACTGTTTTTCGTGAAATTCTTAGTGAGTTTTCAGGAAATTGAAGGACATCAAAAGAACTGTATTTGTATTATAAGAAGAATATAAAGTAGTGCTAGTTGTTTTTATTTATGTAAATATTCTGCCACAAACTTGCAAGTTATGTAAAACTTCTCATCAGAAAGCATTTTTTTATGACTCATTAAGTTAACCTTCACAATTCTTTTCATTATCTTTCCAGTTTCGGGTTAGCCTACGTGCAAGTTTGGTGTAAAACTTGGAATGTTTCAGAATAGTGTTAAGATTATTCAAAATTATTTAATCATTCTAGTTACAATGTTTATCGTCAGTTGCTAATCAAACTTTTTTTGTCCAGCGCATGTTTGAAGCCAGAGGGAGGGGTTATGACCCCTCACTAGATCCTCCAATGGCCTTGCTTGCATAATTTGCTGTAGCTTAATTATTAAGCTTTAACATAGTAAAAGACTTTTCCTGATACCAAAACAAACGATTTTAATCATGTGCATTTCTAGGATTTTCTTTTTTGGAGAAAGAGTTCTTTTCTTCTTTACATTCAGTTCTCGTTAAAGCTGTCTTGGCATAATTAGCTTCGCTTTCTAAGAACGTTTTTGGCTTTTATAGAATGAGTGGCTATATAAACTCCAGACGGGGCTCTTCCTAATAAAATGACATCATATCATGGCAATGTTCAAGTAAAACTTATTTTTACTTTGATTATCCTTATAAATTCATTCTTTGTTTTCCTTTCCATTCTCAAACTAATGTTATCTTTACCTTTTGCATTATTACAGCCAGACTAATTATTTTTCTTTTTTATCTCTTCAATATATTGCATTCTTCCCAGAGGCGAATCCAGGATTTGTTTTGGGGGGGGCAAGATAGTTTGATCCGATAAACTTGCGTTAGGAGCAAGTTTAACTAACACAATCTTGCGTTAATTAAGTAAATTACACTACTCTAGACTATATTAGGCCCCCCCCCTGTATCCGCCACTGATTCTTCCTTATTCCCTAGCCGCTAGATTCATCTTATTTCTTTTCCTGTTCTCCAGGCTGTGAATAATGATGCCACACGCGTACCTATCCATCCATGAAAAAATATAATTTCGCTATCTTTCTTCTTGATGTTTATATGCTCTCCGAAGCAGTCGCATCTCAGTCCGGCTTTTTTTAATGGTTGAGATAGGGAATGATCATACTGTTTATATATCTCTACAGTGGGTTTAGCCAGCCAAAAACACCTGACAATTCAGTAACAGTGTTTTTTTTTCAGTAGCAACTCATGCGGTAGCTATTGGTTGAGGAACAGCCTATTGCAACATTAGGGGTTAGTTTGACCAATGATTTTAAGTGGACAAGAACAAATTAACCACAAAAAATATTAATTTTATAGACCGATCGTGAAATTTTCGTTGTATTTTTCAATACATTACATGTAATTTCTATTTTTTGCGTTTGTCTAAATTTTACCCAACCTAGAAAGATCCCTCTCCCAAAATAAACTTATGATAATGTGGTCTTGGCTGTTTTTGGTGTTTAAATGATACCGTTTGACAACAACAGTGTCAAAGTGGAAATTGTGCGATAATTTCAAATTCGTCCACAAATTCAGCGAAAATTCAAAGGCGATTCCTTTCTCTGAGCATGACTCGTGTGATGACTGGAATTTTTTTATGTTATTGAACTCTGTGGCTGATTTCAGAGTCATATTAATAAATGGTTTGACTGGTATGATCCGTAGCAACTCCTTTTTCCTGGAGCCAATATGCCGAAGTCTATCAGGAAATATTAGGCTGACTGATTTGATGACTGGAAATCCTTTTGTGTTAATGATCTATGCGGTGTCCAAAATCACCCAAGTAAAAATCTTGGATGATGCAATCCCTAGCTCCTCGTCTTTTCTAGAGCCAGCATACGATTTGGGTAAGTGGATGATAGCTATGAAAGCCTTTCCAAAGTGACAAAGTTGTTTCCATGAAAGGCATAGCTCTTGTACAAATCAGTAATCCTGATTTCGATCATAGAAATTACATTTTAGCTTAGACCTAGATCCTGTAGAAATTAACAAACGGCAGACTAGTTAAACTCAGTGTTTTATGGACAATATCGGAAGGGTTTTAAAAGAGTCGAAGGGTATCGAATGTCTTCATGGAGGTGAAAACTATCCAGCACTATCCAAAGTACCCTTGCTAGGTGACTAACTAGTTTTGCAAATGGTCTTACGGTAAAATGGCACAACAAGCAATCCTTCTTCTAGTTAAAAATATGAAAAAATGGGTATTATGGTAAAAAGCAGCCAGTAAAAATGACCCGTGAGACAGTGAAATCTATATCCCTCCCATCCTCAAACTTTTTTACTAGTGACGCTCCCAAATAGGTAACAAACCACCAGCATATAGTCTGCTGCCATTGATTTGATCAGTACCTTTGTTTTGTTTCCCAGTTGGATGACAAGGTTTGTCGCGCATGACGGCATCACCGTCATCAACAAGGACTGGTTGTTTCGGTCTCTGTGTAGAATACCTCCTATCTCCTTAGCAAAATCACTTGGGGGTTATTTAAAGGCCTATATATTTGAAAACACACTTTTTTTTACCGTTTTCAAAAAGGTAAGCAGGTGAATTATGAACACAGTAATTTCTTTGGCTCATTCAATGATTTTCCTCAAGATGATAGTGATTTTATTTTCGACACAACTTATGAAGAAAAAAATTTAAACTTTTCAAAGAAAAATCTGGTTTCAAGAGTATATTATTTGTGGTCTTAAACGCAAATAATCCGTACGAAGAAAAAACAACTTAATATCCAAATGAACTAAAAAGTAAAAAATATGCTGTTCTTTCTTGTTCCGCGAAAAAGTGGGATTTCTTAAGGCTAAGAATGAAAGGGAAAACTTGGACAAAATGAAATGAACTACGCTGAATATCAAATTCTTGCAACCTGTCTTGTCACTAACTTATTACAAGTTGTAGCGATGCTACGGATTTGACGACCAAAAATGCAGTTTGAAACGGTTTGATTGCATTGGAATGCTTTTGTAATTAGCTCTTGATGTAGGTTGAAAGATGCTGGACCATCTGTATTTTTACTTATTTCATTTCTTTTCTTGAGGACTGATTTCATGTCAAGAGGAAGGTGCTACCTTGCTAATTTAGTGTGAGTCCGCGGTTTGGTTGGTTGTCAAGTTTTCTTTTTCCTTCTACAAAGTGCACACAGCTTTTTTCTAGTGCTCTCCCAACAACGATTTATGCTTATTCTTTATAAGTAAATTTCAGTTATATCCAAACTATTAAAATTATTATTCATGTGTTTGGATATTTAACATTTAGATTCTTCTGAAAGAATTAAAGAAGGTAACTCCACCTAAGAAGCTACTTAATAATCCTTATTTGACGGCCTGTCGGCTTTGAGATAACAGACTGACATCTTCCTTTTGAACCTTTTCTTTATAGCCATGTAAACATGTCTATCACATTTTACTATCACCTTCACAGCTGCATAGTGCTTCGTATAATTACAACGCTAATGAATATTTTTTATTCTAGTGGCAACTATGTCGAGCGCCTAGGATTTCCTTATAAATCTGGACAGTCGTGTGGTAGGTGTCAGTCTTCTTGCAAAGCTAATAAATTGTGTACTAATTCATGTCAATACGCCGACTTATGGGTGAATTGTCGAGAATTGAACATGAAATGGAACAATTGGTTGTGTCATACGACAAACACACCTGAAGGTAGAGAAAGATATAGACATTGCCGAGCAACATGTTCATGTCAATCAAAGATTTATACTAGGATTACAAGTATTAAAAGAAGATACAGTTACCGACGAAGATTGAATAACTCTGTGAGGTACAGACATGGGAAAAGGAGTGCTCGCAATCGAAAGAGGAGTCTTACTCATAATGAACTAATATAAATTTTAGCTTGGATTTTTTTTTAGCCTTTTACGTTTTGATGAATGTTTAACTTTTCAATGAGTACAATTTAATTGTTTTTTTTTTATTTATTTACTTGCGGTTTAGCTTCTAACAATATAGGCCAAATTATGTATTGGCCATCATTGGAACCCACTTAAATTTTACCATCATTGTAGGATGTACACAGAATACGTAGAAATATATGTCGATGGGGGGTGAGGTTCCTTGGAACATGAGTTGGTACTTATTTAGTAACCGATAAACACGTAAGAAGTGAAGTTTCGTTAACGCTAAAGAAATAAAATAAAACAGGATGAAAATAATAGTTTATGAACATAACTGGGGTATACATTCGCACATTGGGGGGGGGGGGGTAAAGCATAGCATATATTAAATACGTAACCTAAACTAACCTAGGTACCTTTTGTTTCCCCCAAACCCCAAAAAACAAAATTTTGAATATAGTTCCCGGAGTGAAAAGCCCTTTGTTTATACAGCGTCTCATAAAAGTACCGGGTAATGCCTATCTATTCTCACAATACAATTTTCGTGTGTTTATCGGTTATTAAATAAGTACCCATGAGTTTTTGCAACATAAAATAGTTTACATGTTAATGGGTTATTACAAACCCTAGACCCTCCCCCCTTTTATCCGTATCTTCAAGCCTTGTTAGTATCTATTGTCTGCATATACATTGGTTAAACTATGTTTAGGTTAAAAATAAGCAAGCCGAACTTTGAACTGGTTCATCTCTCAATGTGACTTCTACAACACAGTAGAAAAAACGCACTGCTTGGATGGGCTAGTGTCTGGTGCTGGAACGAGCAGGTTTATTACCAAAGGCCCACCCTTGGCTCTTCCTTAGATTACCTGATAATCTAGTCTATCCCTGTCTATAGCAAGAGCGGATCCCGGATTTTTGTTCGGGGGGGGGGGGAGTTTACCCGAATTTTTCCCGTGGACTTTGTCTAACATCCTGCGTAAGTTGTTTTTCTAGACTAATTTTCGACTCGGTCAAAAATTTCGGGGTGGGGGGTCAAACCGGGTAACACACCCCCCTCCTTGGATACGGCCTTGCTGTCTAGACTATTAACTCTTCTTTCGCATTTTTGATAAACCATATTAATATATTCTTTGTTGATGGGACATATAATTTTGATTTTGCCAAACGCCTTCGAAGAAACTTTGAAGACGAATGTAGAGATTCTCGAAGACTTATGGAATTTCGTTAGGTTATATTTTCCAGATATTATGGTTATGTGTTTAAGGGCGTATCTTAAAAATTATTTTCTTTTTTTATGAGAAACAACATGTTGCCTGACTCATCTATTCGGCTTTCTAAAACTAGAATAAAATACTATACAATTTGATATCGTATAAAACAATTCTTCCATAAAATGAATTCAACTTGCAATGTGTATTTGGAGCTTTGAATCATTCTATTCCATGCAATCACTAGGTATTGAAAAAACAGTTATTTTTATCCTTATGAATTTAAATTAAGTTTACTCGCCACGATTGTAAAATTCGGAAATAATCCTGTCACTTTTATTTCAATTTAGTAATGTAAAATAAATAATTATACTTATGCACATCCTATTTCTTCGGCTCTTTTTTACAGGTTTTATTGTGATTGTGCCACTATTCTGGATAATTTTTGTTAAATATTAATTTTATTCATCTTTTGGAGTTGGAAACTTTTAACAAGTCTGAAACATAGTTTAATCCCATTACGATTTGTGATAATCACGACAATTCCACATCTCAGTGTAAGGTAAACGGGCTTGAATGTCCTGGGAAGCAGAGGAAGCAAACGAGCTCCGCTTTACCATGATCCAAAATGAGACTTCCAATTAGTTGTTCAACGCTTCTGGACATCATCACATTCATTGATAAAACATTTTTTCAAGGATTACGCTTCCTTATTGATGAAGCTTCTTCCCCCATACTTTTCCATATCGATCATCTATGCTTTTTTGAATCTTCTCTCTCATGATATACAAACCTGGGCAAGGGCATTTATCAGATTTAGCAATTAAACGGCTTTATCCAGGGGTTTGCATTTGAACTACCAGGGATGAACTATGGAAAACGTGCTTTTATATCTTTTTAAAGCTTAATTAGTTTTAAAAAGCACATTCTAAGGAAAGCAAAGAGGAATACTAAAACCTAAACTGAACTGCATTGAATCAATAAACTTAACCTAAATAAAACAGAATTAAAAACGAATATGTTGATTAAAACTTGTAAGGTTTATCTAAAACAAACCACATTTTAAGCGGTGATTTTTTTAATTCGTGGTTTGTTTGTTTTTTTTTAATTTTTTTTTTAAATTATAAAGTTGCTTGAATTCCCAAATTTTTTCTTCTTTCCTTCCGTGTGTCATTATATTTTAAACAATACATCTTTTGTTAGTAGTCTAATGTGTAACAAATATTTGTCAATTCTTCTTGGGTTATTTAATTTTTTATTTTCTAATGTACAATAAACCCAATTGACCCACCATCGATTGATTCACTAATTCAAATAATGCTTCAGAAAATACACTCATTGGTTCAAAAACTATTAATTAGTAGCATAAAAATTTTATTTTTGCACAAGTTCTCCATTATTTTTTAATTAAATAGAATCAAGATCAAGACGATTGATAAAAAAGTGTCCTTTATATTGCCAAGCATAAATTGAATATCATAGATGTACATATTCAAGAAATAGTTTTTTTTTCTAAACTTGGTTATTCTTTTCTGTTGATCCTACTACAAATAAGGTCATTTTCGGAAATACACATGGTTTTCAGTAAATTGCAAATGACACTCAAGCCTTTAAGGAGTTTCAAGAGGTGGTAGCTCCCCCCCCCCCTATTTGTGGTCATTTTAATGTTGAATTGGTTATTTATTTTAATTAATGTTTATTTTAGGTTGCATTTATTCGTTCACCTCAATCTCTGTTCGTTTTAAGTTTGACTTTAGTATATGATTTTTTAGGTTTCAGCATCGCTTTTTAGTTTGTTTTTTAAAACTTTTTTTGAAAAGGCTTTTTTCATTAATAATCTTCAGGAAGGATATTGGGATTAAAAGCATCTTATATTCCTAAAGTCAAAGGAGTGAGCACCGTATCGCAACATTGTGCATTCATTTCTTATTCCGCTTTATGGGAAAATGCTCTAAAAATATAAAAAAAATTCTTCAGTGAGCTTTTGCATATTTTTATATTTAAATTCTTAAAAAAAGAACTGTTCCATACAATTGCTTGATAACTCTATTTTTGCTCTCCTTTAATTCCTGAAAAATATAAGGTTTTAAAGTTCTGGATCTGAAGGTTTTCTGTGAACTGGGCCCAATTCTTAGTTTGATTCGAGCACGATCAAGTTGGCCCTTAATAACGAAAACACCGTAATTATGAGCAAATTTTCATCAATTTTTTTCTTTCTTCAGTATTCGGTCGACCGTAAAAGGAATAGAATTGTTGTTTTTTTTTTAGCTTTTTTAAAGATTTTTTTGTTGGGGGGAATTTCATTTTAGGGAGTCCAGATGGGTCTATGAAGAGTTTTCAGTAATTCTTGTTTCCTTCTCTTTTTGGTTTACAGAAGAAGAGATACTTATTTTTAATATGGCCTTAACTTGATCCAGTCTTATGCGTCTGAGTGATTTTTATTTTTTTTATTTATTTTTTTTTCTTTTTTAGGGGGAAGGATAACTTTGGAAAGGGAAAACAGAAAAAAAAATCTGAAAAGCAGACCAATTGTCTGATGCGTATGGAAATTAATATATAATCGTTTAAATCTTAATATTTCGTGGAGGACCTCGGGCTCGAAGGCTCCCGTTCATGCACAAGTGCCTGTGATGACTTGAAGCTGCCCTATGTCCAACGCAGTTTCCGCCGAACAAGGTTTATTCGATAGTTAAAATTCTTTACTGCGTTGTTTTTTTTTCCTCTTTTTCTTTTTTGAAGGTGTCAGCCCACGAAACACGTTGCTGCACCCAAAACATTAAGGATTACACGATGGCTTCCTGTTTTTTTTATTTATTATTTTGTTTTGTTTTCATAGTTATCTAGCTGTAAAATAATTGTGACTTTATTTGGAAACCAAAAAGCGCTTGTTTAAGAAACCGTTAAAAAACAGTTGTCACCATAAATTCCCCGAAACAAAATCTTTTCAAAGAATGAATGCGTTTAACTGAAAACTAGTATTCTAGTTAAATTTCACTCTACTTTGATATTGATCATTTGTTAACTCCTTTTTTAGCCCTTTCCCATGCAATTAAAATCAAAACAATAGAATAATGACCGAGTTAGGGAACTTTATGAGCAGCAAATCAAAATTAGACGTGGATAAGCTCGTTATGTTCATGCGGATTTTTAGCGCCTTGTTTTAATATCCTAAAGCAGGGGCGTAGCTCCAGTATTTTTATTGGAGGGGGGAAACAAAAGGGGTCCACAACCGGAGAGTCAAGGGGCATGGTCTATAGGCTGTAATTTTTTCTCCAAATAATTGGGGTGGGGTGGGGCAACTGTCCCCCTACAAAACGACGCCTCTGTCCAAAAGTAGCATAATTTACGAAAAATTGGTGGTAAGTTTGGGGTTGCAGTTCGGTTAGGGTATTACAGAAGATTTAAGGAAATATGTTTAGATTCATCAATCTTTTCTCTGAACGCTATAGGCTTGGGTTAAAATTTAAAATCGAGTTAATATTTTTGTTTCTGCACAATACTTTCGAGTAAAGAGGTTTAGAGGGGGCTAGTAACCGTATTTCCGTTTGTAGTAATTTTTGCCCGTTTTAAGTTTGACTTTATTATTCATTTTAATTTTTAATCACTTTGGGTCAGGGGACCGAGTTTCATTCAGTGAAGCTAATTTTAGACATAAAATGGTGTCCAGGATATCTCCCCTCCCCTCCCCACCTATTGAAATGCAATCCCCTCGTACCCTGATATAAACAGAAAAAAGAACTTTTGTTTAACTTTTTGAGATTTAGTTGTATTAAAATCCATTTTATTTTATTTGTGCCTTGTCAATTTGCGAATTGGTGCCCCTGAACTATAGAAAGGAAAAATAAACTTACTCTTTTAAAAATCACGTGCAGAATAACAATATTTTATGTTGAATATCTTGCCAAGATTAATCTTAAAGTTCAACATACCTGTTCTGTTAACTTGCTAGGTGCAATTGAGCAGCAAGATGGTGAATTTATTAGACAATCGCGGGACACAAATTTGATACAAATAGGATGAAATACAATGCAAAATTAGCCAACGACGGAACATTTAACAAACAGCAATGATTGATATTCACTCACTCTTGTCCACTGTATAAAGATAATTAGCAATAAGTTCACCGCAGATGATTTCTGGGTCTTCATTCTCGGTGCGAACAAACAGCTCCTCCCACATACTCTTTCATTAGCGCGTACAAACAGCTCTTCTCATTTGATCTGCCATCAGCGGTCCAATTACCCTGGAACACGTATTTTGGCAGAAACTTTCTCAAAATGCCTTTGAAACCAACTCGAGACTTCGAAACCTACTTGTAATTCCTAAAAACATCTAATAATAACATTGCACTAATAATTACCGATTTTCATATATGTATTGGAATAAATTAATTTAAAATTAGTTTCTTTAAAATGTAGTGTTCCAACGAACACTACATCTGCCCGTGAAAAGATCTAATGTCGCTTATGTTTTTAAGTTCTCCGGAGCACTCGCACCTCGGTCCGGGTTTTTATAATGGGTAAGATAGGGGACGATCATACTGCCTAATATTTTTATACTGTGCTCTTGTCCAACTGTCAACCTTCATGTTTGAAAGTTCTTCCGGTTGCCGGGTCTCTAGTTTCAGTTAGCAGACGATTTAAGAAAAATATATTAAGGACGCTGAAAAAGGGAAACGAATTTTCTCAAAGTTTTGACCTATCCAGATTGTTTTTCCACACCGATAAATGTTATCATGTCAATTTCATTTTAAAAAAAAGTATAGTGTCACTTTGGGGGAAAAAGACATATACAATCACTGCTCGTTTAGTAAGACAGATTTATGCCTCCATATTAGTATCTGTTATAACTGTCTTTGATATGATTATTGATTTTAATTTCTGTTTATTTTATATTTCATTGATTCATTAATAGTAATATCTTGTTGTTTTAAGTTTGATATATTACAGATCTTAACTTCTGCTCGTGTTAGGTTTTCATGTGACTATTTAATATTTTGTATAAATGATTTTTCGGGAAAAGTTTTTTTTAATTAATCACTTGAAGGACAGAATAATTCCCACTTTTTATTATTGTTTTAGCTTATACCTGAATGCTGAATAGGGAATTGTGAAAAGCAAACTTTTGAAAGAAGTAAAGAGCGACACTCGAGCTAAAAAAAACCTACAGAAAATATTCATCGTATCATCGTTATAATAGATTGTGTGGTTTACTAAAACACAAAATTCTCCAAATAGCTGCAAATTCAACATGTCTGCTTTTTCGAACAAAAAGAAAAAGCAAAATACTTGAGAAGCAGGCAGGTGTGAAGGCCGGGAAGCTTTCTATCCTCTCTTGAAATTTCTACGATTCTCTTCATAATATTTTTTCATAAGAAACGTACCTCCCTCCCCCATCTCTTGCAAAGCAAGTTTTTTAGAGCGTGCCTGTGTAGTTAAGGTAGCACATTAAAATTTTAGTTTTATTTTAGTTTTAAGGATTAAATATTCTGTTGATTTTTTGACATAGTTAATTTTCTGAAATAAAAAATTATGTTAAAACCATAAATAAAACCGTAATAAGGATTTGTATATTAAGAGTACTTTGTGTCAAGAACTAGATGAATGGAAGCAGCTAAGGTCTAAATGTTAATTTTATATATTTTCTTTGTTTAAGCATAAACCTGAGTAGTAGAAAGGGTCTTATACCGCGACGAGTACAAGATCATTGACCTACTAACAGTACGAACAGGATGACAGCCAATCAGAGGATTAGAATACAAGTAGTACAAGACCACGTGCCTCTTTCTAGACTAATCACGGGAGTCAGGAATACTAACGGGAAGTGACGCAACAGATATAAGGAAGGATTGTTGGTATAGTTGATATTAGTGTGAGAATAGAATAAAACCGTCAGAGATTAATTGACATTTTATGGGAATTTTTTGGGGTGAAACTCTGTGGTCGCTATAATAGACATGTACACAATATGGGATGTGTGCGATATAAAATATTATTTTTGGCAATGGATTATGCTAAAAAGTTGAAAGTAATAGAGTCATTGGTGACAAGATGACATTACGAATTAACCTAGCTTTACTTCCCGACTGAGTTCTGTATATTACACAATTACCATTTAAGCAGTGTTGTCAATATAAAAAGTTGATACTAATAAAGATGTAGATGCCACTGAGCTAAATTTCCTAACCTTTTGTATTCTGAATTTAAGGCCCAATTTTCAAGGTGTTCTAATATTTATGTAGAACACCTTGAAAATTGGGCCTTAAATTCGCTAATAAATCAGATATCTCATCTTTTTTCACTCCCAGCATTACTTTACGACTTTTTGCGTACCCAGACACCATGCAATAATTTTCAAAAGGCTTTATTATATTATTTCAGAACAACTTCCTTTCTTAATATTCCTCCTAAACCTGTTTTACAAGTGAAAGTACTCATCTTTTTCACTCCCAACATTACTTTACGACTTTTTGCATATCACAATATCATGAAATAATTTTCAAAAGGCTCTATTAGCTCTACATATCTCAATTTCTTCTCCCTTTAAAGGGAGGATAACCTTTGATTTTCCATTACTTCTTAAGAAATCAGACCATTTCTCCTTTTTCTTCTTCGAAGCCATTAAAATAAAATCATATGTCAAAAATATTTTTGTATTCAAATGTTAAACCAACGTTAACAACCATATTTAAAAATATGACATCATCTTTACCCCCCTCATCCTCAATATTAAACATCTCAACATGAGACATTCATGATGAAAGCCTTAAATCAGCTATAGCATTATCATCAGCCTCATGAATCCTGATGTCCCTCAGAGTCGGAAGATCATCAAATAAGCCCTCTCGTATTCTAATATTCCTCGGAGAGGGTGGACTATCAACCAAACGCTCATCATCATTAATGCAGAACCGCCCCCAAGGCCCCCTCCTCACTAAATCCTCGGCAATATAGGATATTGCATCCTCAGTATATTGAATTTCTACTATATCATCTTTAGTAGTAACATCTTAAAGAGAAGGAATTCTTCATCAGTCTCGGTCAAACTCCATGCTTCGCATGTATTCTTACCCTCATGAACATACTCAGGGATATCCTATAAAAGAAATAAACAAATAAGAAACAGGATTACTTAACATTTTTCTATATATCCGTAATTTTCATGTCTAAATTTTCATTTAAAGGTTTTCTTTAGTTTCAAAATGTTTTTCTCAGTCACCATCTTTAATCATTCATAAACAATACAGAAGAAAACTATTTATTTTTTTGTTCGGCATAGTTGAAAGGTCCAATACCTCAGTTAAACTAAGAGATTACATTTTGACATTGTTTGACAATTTACTTCATTTTAAGGTTTTCTTTAGTTTCAAAATATTTTTCTCAGTCACCATCTTTAATCATATTTTTTTAATAAAGTTGGGTTTAATTCATTGTTAAGATTAATTTTTTGCATATTTTTCTAATAAAGTTGGGTTTTATTCATTTTTAAGGTTAATTTAGTCTAGGTTACGCACGCGTGCGTAACCTAACCTTATAATTTTTATGTTTTTGATTTTATATTGATGAAGAATTTAAACACAGCTTCAACTAGTTATTTTTTTTGTTCGGCATAGTTGAAAGGCCCAATACCTCAGTCAAACTAAGAGACTACATTTTGACATTGTTTGACAATTTACTAAATTTTAAGGTTTCCTTTAGTTTCAAAATGTTTTTGTCAGTAACCATCTTTAATCATTCATAAACAATACTGAATAAAACCAATTTCCACTGATTATCAACATTAAATTATTAAGAAGGCTATTACTTCTTTGAAATACACATTTACATTTTAATTTTCATGTTGTTGATTTTATATTGATGAAAAATTTAAACACAGCCTCAACTAGTTATTCTTTTTGTTCGGCATAGTTGAAAGGTCCAATACCTCAGTCAAACTAAGAGATTACATTTTGACATTGTTAGACAATTTACTTCATTTTAAGGTTTTTTTTAGCTTCAAAATGTTTTTGTCAGTCACCATCTTTAATCATTCTAAAAAAACTGAAGAAAACCAATTTCTTTTTGTTCGGCATAGTTGAAAGGTCCAATACCTCAGTCAAACTAAGAGATTACATTTTGACATTGTTTGACAATTCAATTCATTTTAAGGTTTTCTTTAGTTTCAAAATGTTTTTATCAGTCACAATCTTTAATCATTCATAAACAATACTGAAGAAAACCAATTTCCATTGTTTATCGACATTAAATTATTGAGAAGGCTATTATTTTTTTTACATACACATTTACATTATAATTTTCATGTTTTGATTTTATAATGATGAAGAATTTAAACATAGCTTCAACTAGTTATTTTTTTTATTCGGCATAGTTGAAAGGTCCAATACCTCAGTCAAACTAAGAGATTAAATTTTGACATTGTTTGAAAATTTACCACATTTTAAGGTTTTTTTAGTTTCAAAATGTTTTTGTCAGTCACCCTCTTTAATCATTCATAAACAATACTGAAGAAAACTAATTTCCACTGTTTATCGACATTAAATTATTAGGAAGGCTATTATTTCTTTGAAATACACATTTACATTATAATTTTCATGTTTTTGATTTTATATTGATGAAGAATTTAAACACAGCTTGAACTAGTTATTTTTTTTTGTTCGATATAGTTGAAAGGTCCAACACATCAGTCAAACTAAGAGATTACATTTTGACATTGTTTGACAATTTACTTCATTTTAAGGTTTTATTTAGTTTCAAAATGTTTTTCTCAGTCACCATCTTTAATCATTCATAAACAATACTGAGGAAAACCAATTTCCACTATTTATCGACATTAAATTCTTAAGAAGTCTATTATTTCTTTGACATACACATTTACATTATAATTTTCATCTTTTTGGTTTTATATTGATGAAGAATTTAAACACAGCTTCAACTAGTTGTTTTTTTTTGTTCGGCATATTTGAAGGGTCCAATACCTCAGTCAAACTAAGAGATTACATTTTGACATTGTTTGACAGTTTACTTCATTTTAAGGTTTTCTTTAGTTTCAAAATGTTTTGTCAGTCACCATCTTTAATCATTCATATTATTTTCTGAGTTTCGTAGCTTTAAAAGGGTAAGATTAAACTTAATGAAACGTATATATTAGGAATCAGCATAATAAACCAATTCTTTTGATATATCTGTTGTTATCAAAATTCTGTTTTTTACAGTTTCGGTTACTGTTATTGAGCCGGGTCGCTCCTTACTTACAGTTCATAACCACGAACCGTTTTAAAATTGATAAAGAAGGACAGTCAAGAATAGGTGAGACTATATAATAATGAATCCTCATTTTGGTATTTTTTCTTTTTTGTATGCTTTCTTAAGAAAATGGCCCATCATTGCCAAACCTAGCCTTAGCTAATTGTTAGAGTGCATAAACTCTTAATTTTTATTGCCGTATTGCATGGATAATACGAGAAAATTTAATAATTTTTAAATTTTTTGTGTTTTCTGAAGAAAATGATCCATTATTTACAAACTTAGCCCATAGCTAGTTGAAACTGTGTATAAATTCTTCATTTTTAGTCGTAAAGCATTGGTAATAAGGGAAAATTTAGTATTTGTTTCCATATTTGTGTGTTTTTTTCCAGAAAATGGTTCATCTTCAACAAACTTAACCAAACTTCAAATTTTGTCGTGTTGCATAGCTAATAAAGAAACATTTAGTATTAAAGGAACAATTTGATATTTTTTTCTTTTTGTTTGTTTTTGTATCAGAAATTGACCCATCTTTAACAAATTTAGCCCTAGCTAGTTAAAACTGTGCATAAATTCTTCAATTTTAGTTGTATTGCACAGCTAATAAAGGAACATTTAGTTTTTCTCTAATTTTGTGTGTTTTCTTAAGAAAATGGAGAATGGCCCATCTTTAACAAACATAGCCTTAGCTAGTTGAAACTGTGCATAAATTCTTCATTCTTTGTCGTGTTACTTAGGTAATAAAGGAACATTTAGTATTTTTTCCTAATTTTGTATGTTTTCTTAAGAAAATGGCCCATCTTTAACAAACTTAGCCTTAGCTAGTTGAAACTATGTATGAATTCTTCTTTTTTTTGTCACGTTACTTCTGGAACTTTAACAACTTTAAAAAACTACTGGAACTTTAAATCAAACATGAATTTCATTATTGAGATAGTATTAAACAAAAGAGTCTTACAACGTTTGAACTATTCATTGCTATCCTCTGATTAATGTATCTTTAGTTCAATGTAGACTGCTCTAAGAAAACAACAAACACAGACTTATATCGCGAACGAAAGTAGCGGTTCAACATCTAGATTAACCTATATTATTTAAGAAATAGAAAAAACAAGTAAATGTCTTCCATCATTTACACACAAAACTTGTCACGATGAAACCGTTATATTAAGCAGATAAAATATTATCTTTTAATTCCCAGCGCAATTTAGTTTTACCCATCCAAAGCTACGAGCTTGAGAAAATTAGTCTAATCTTCGAAAAATGGGAGAAAGATCCCCTTGAAGTCGCAGAATTTTAAGGATAATCACACCATCAGATTCAGCGCATCAAAAAACCCTACTGTAGAGGTTTCAAGCTCATATCAGCAAAAATGTGGAATTTTGCAATTTTTTGCCAGAAGAAAGATCACGGATGCTTGTTTATTTGTTTGTTTATTTTTTGTTGTTGTTTTTTTTTCCATAGGTTATCTTATCGATCCAGTGGGCCTAAAACGTCGGGAGAGCACTGATTCTAACGGAAATGGAAAGTTATAGTACCCTTTTTAAGTGACCAAAAAAATCGTGGGCCCCATCCCACGCAACTTTTTCCCAAACCGTCCGATCAAAACTTTGAGATAGATTTTTTTTACTGCAGCATAGTTGAAAGGCCCAATAACTATGTCTTTAGTGATAAAATGACCCCCCCCTACAGCCCCTGGGGAAATGTCCTTAAGATATAAAATTTACCTATTGTTATATTTATTATCGGGAAGTATGTATACATTTTTCGAGTGGCGAGTGGAGAACGAATTATCTACTGGAAGGATTTTGTACGCGGATAATTTTCCATGGAGAGGGAGGTTTCCAGGGGGGTGTAATTTACAGGGAAAATTTTACACTGTGTGAATTTGCCAAAATCCGTATACGAAATTTCTTTATACGTCTTGCTTTTTCTTTACCGATTCAATTTTATCCGTGGAGATGTTAAGGGTAATTTCCCGGGGTAAATTTTTGCCTAGGATTGATTTGCCCAGAGGATATTTCTATGGGAAGGCAGATTTTTCTGTTGAGGAGGAGCCAAATATCCTGGCGTTATTTCAAAAACGAGCAGAAGTTAAATAAAAAAAAGTTCAGCCATTTTTGCATAATTTTTAATAAAGTTGTTTTTTTTCATTTTTAAGGTTAATTTTTTGCACATATTTTTCTAATAAAGTTGAGTTTTATTCATTTTTAAGGCTAATTTAGGCTAGGTTACGCGCGCGTGCGTAACCTAGCCTAAATTAACCTTAAAAATGAATAAACCCCAATTTTATTAGAAAAATAGGCAAAAATTCACCTTAAAAATGAATAAAACCCAACTTTATTTTAAAAAATGCAAAAAAGGCTGAACTTTTTTTATTCAACTTCGGCTCATTTTTGAAATAACGCCAGGTTACCTGGCTCCTCCTCCACGGAAAAATCCCCCTTCCCATAGAAATATCCTCTGGGCAATTCAATCCTGGCAAAAATTTACCCCGGGCAATTACCCTTAACATCTCCACGGCTAAAATTGAGTCAGTAAAGAAAAAGCAAGACGTATAAAGAAATTTCGTATAGGAGTTTAGGCAAATTCACCCAGTGTAAAATTTCCCCCTGAAAATTTCACCCCCTGGAAACCTCCCTCCCCATGAAAAATTATCCTCGTACAAAATCCTTCCATTAGAAAATTTGTCCTCCCCGCACCACTCGAAAAATGTATACATACTTAAATATAATAATATATGTATAATATTAATATAATAAATATAAATATAATAAATGTATAATAAATATAACAATAGGTAAATTTTATATCTTAAAGACATTTCCCCAGGAGCTATAGGGGGGGGGTCATTTTATCTCTAAAGACATACTTATTGGGCCTTTCAACTATGCTGAAGAAAAAAAAGCTATCACAAAATTTTTATCGGACGATTTTGGGGAAAAGTGGCGTGGGATGGGGCACACGATTTTTTTGGTCACTTAAAAAGGGTGCTAGAACTTTCCATTTCCGTTAGAATCAGCCCTCTATCGACGTTTTAGGCCCACTGGATCGATATGATAACCCATGGAAAAAAAATCAACCACAAAAAATAAATAAACAAATAAATAGGCATCCGTGATCTTTTTTTCTGGCAAAAAATGCAAAATTCCACATTTTTGCTGATATGAGCTTGAAACCTCTACAGTGGGGTTTTTTGATACACCGAATTCGATGGTGTAATTTTCATTGAAGTTCTACGACCTCAAGGGGTTCTTTCTCCCTTTTTCGAAAATCAGACAAATTTTCTCAGGCTCGTAGCTTTGGATGGGTAAAACTAAACTGCACTGGGAATTAAAAGATAATATCTTATCTGATTAATATAACGGTTTCATCGTGAAAAGTTCTGTGTGTAAGTGATGGAAGACATTTGCTTGTTTTTCTATTTCTTTAATAACATAGGTTAATCTAGATGTTGAACCGCTACTTTCGTTCGCGATATAAGTCTGTCTTTGTTGTTTCTTAGAGCAGACTATATTGAACTAAAGATACATTAATTAGAGAATAACAATGAACAGCTCAAACGTTGTAAGACTTTTTTTTAATACTATCTCAATAATGAAATTCATGTTTGATTTAAAGTTCCAGTAGTTTGTTAAAGATGGGTCATTTTCTTAAGAAAACACACAAAATTAGAAAAAAAATACTAAATGTTCCTTTGTTACCTAAGTAATACGACAAAAAATGAAGAATTCATGCGCAGTTTCAACTAGCTAAGGATAAGTTTGTTAAAGATGGGCCATTTTCTTAAGAAAACACACAAAATTAGAAAAAAATACTAAATGTTCCTTTGTTACCTAAGTAACACGACAAAAAATGAAGAATTCATACGCAGTTTCAACTAGCTAAGGATAAGTTTGTTAAAGATGGGCCATTCTCTTAAGAAAACACACAAAATTAGAAAAAAATACTAAATGTTCCTTTATTAACTAAGTAACACGATAAAAAATGAAGAATTTAAGTAACAATAATAAGTAACAACAATGGGTTTATTTAAAAAAAACATATATACATCATCGATTCCCTGAAGCAATGCTTGTGCGGGAGAAAACTTGTGCGGGAAAAAAATACTAAATGTTCCTTTATTAACTAAGTAACACGACAAAAAATGAAGAATTTAAGTAACAATAATAAGTAACAACAATGGGTTTATTTAAAAAAAACATATATACATCACCGATTCCCTGAAGCAATGCTTGTGCGGGAGAAAACCCGCAATTTAGGCACAGTTTCAACTAGCTAAGGCTATGTTAGTTAAAGATGGGCCATTTTCTTAAGAAAACACACAAAATTAGAAAAAAAAACTTAATGTTTCTTTATTTGCTGTGCAATACAACTAAAATTGAAGAATTTATGCACAGTTTTAACTAGCTAAGGCTAAATTTGTTAAAGATGGGGCATTTTCTGAAACAAAAACAAACAAAACGAAAAATATAAAATAGTTCCTTTAATACTAAATGTTTCTTTGTTAGGTATGCAACACGACAAAATTTGAAGTTTGTTTAAGTTTGTTGAAGATGGACCATTTTCTGAAAAAAAACACACAAATATGGAAACAAATACTAAATGTTCCCTTATTACCAATGCTTTACGACTAAAAATGAAGAATTTATACACAGTTTCAACTAGCTATGGGCTAAGTTTGTCAATAATAGATCATTTTCTTCAGAAAACATAAAAAAATTAAAAATTATTAAATTTTCTGTTATTATCCATGTAATACGGCAATAAAAATTAAGAGTTTATGCACTCTAACAATTATCTAAGGCTAAGTTTGGCAATGATGGGCCATTTTCTTAAGAAAACATACAAAAAAGAAAAAATATCAAAATGAAGCACTTGAGAACACTGTTTGTGAAAATTCTTCAAATAAGCAAATTAAAACATGTGAAATCTATAGAATGAATTAGAATAGTATCATTGACTATACAAAGAGATACGACAAGAGTGAAGTTACACTCTACTGTAGAAAATGTGACCCTGACATTGCAGTAGATCAGGATCAGTACACTGGGAATTCAGATAATCTACCTGCACTAGTTGTTGCCGACAAATACCTATACCTAGTTGAAGATGAAATCTAAAGAGTAGAAAAGTCGTTTTATCATGTATATAAATTTTTATTAATAAACAATTTCACACGCAATTTTAGAACATTTTATTCGTAGGGCACTAAAATCAATATTAAATACGTTTGTAGGTATATTTTCCACTAGAAAGTCGTTCAATCGAGGTAAGTCAACGTAGATGTCAAGAAACTGCTTGTAGGTGTAGCCACGACATCTGAACATAAGAAAGAGTAGTGCATGAAAGCCACATGTCTTAGTCGTTAATTCTTGTACTCTTCGTTGATTTTGAATAATGTTTTGTAGCGATAGAAAAATTTTTTATTTGTACTAATGGAAAAATTTATTATTTGTAGCGATAAAAGATTTGCTACTTGTGGCGATAGAGATTTCTCCGATAGCGCCGCTTATAGCGCTGGAGATTGTGTCAACTAGGCTAGTGCCGCTCTCAATTAATGAGAGAAAATTGAATATGTAGACATATAAATGTGGCCTCTTCTTTCTTGAGCTATCTGGAGATGAGATTCCTTTGGGAGCATTTACCTTGGAGACTTACGAACTAATTACCTATTATTGGACTAGACGCAGACATATAAATGAAATAAACACAGATAAGAAAGACAATATATTTATTGAACTTACATGCTTAGTCGCACAGCAACGGGTCACTTCAATGACAATAACGGTGACCGAAATATAATGATTTCGTACTAATCGTTTTAGATCTGACTTCATATTAAAATTAAAAAACACATTTACCCCACTCCCAAACGCAGTTCTTTCATCCTGCGCTGTAAGGATTGCTCGCCATTGGCACAAGAGGGCCAAGGATGTAAATATTTCGTCAAATAATCTCTTTTAAATATTTTTCATGATTCAAGCATTCACACGGTTTTTTTTTGCCCTTTAAACTTCCTTAGAAATATCGTACGTAGCGTTTTTTTTGCTACCAATTAATTATCTTAGCGAAAATCGAACGACTAGCGTCGTCGTTTGACTGAAGCTAGAATGCAATTTATCTTTTTGCTGATTAAAATTTTAGACTCTAGGACGTGGTATTTGAACTCAATTATGGGACGTTTTATTTCGGCCCGAATCATCTTTAGAAGGAAAGAATCTTGTCTTTTAAATATATGGTATTCTACTACTGGTGCATATCAACCTTCCCATCAAATAATGACGTCCGGTCATTAATAGCTGCTCATTAGGAGTGCTTAAAAATTTTCAATTATTTTTATTATTTTATTCTACATCCCTATCTAAAATCCATCTACCGGACGAAGATTTTTTTTGGTTCTAGGTTAGCTACTATCTTAAAGATTTTTTTTTCTATATATAACACTGATTACTTTTACATTTCCAATAAGGTTGGGACTATTCTACTTTTACATTAGTTTTTTTTTTTATTTTGCTGGCTATATGACGTACTACATACTATATACACAACTTTAAATGAAAAACATAATAATATTACACCTAATTCTACTTGTGGTACATACATGAATGATTTATAACATACAATATTTGGTTCATCATATTCACTGATGACGTTAAAACACTTTCAATATTGGGATTTTTGAATTGTCAGAGTTATTAGGAAGTAACACATGTAGCTTCACATCTATTCATCACCTTTCGTGTCCTTAGTGTACTACACCCTTCTGTTGTAAATTACTGTCCTTCACTCCTTTTGTCCTGGCAAAAATTTCGAAGCACTTACGTTATGGTTTCTTCATGGAACAGTCCGAGTCTAGTTGTCTTTACACGGTAAGTTTTCCCTAATAGTCAACTGGGAAATGACCGTTAAATATCGTTCTAATAGTCAACTGGGAAATGATTCTTCCCACTAAAGGTGTTTGTGTTTTTCTTCTCAGCATATCATTTTTAGGATTTTTGAGGCACATAGAGAATTTATTCTTGCGTGAAATTGTTCATTTGTGCCTTTTGAAACGGGTTGTCGTCCTACTATAGTGACTCTCTTAATATATTGTCTTTAAATTCAACTTCGAGCATCTTCAAATATCATTTGACTTCTAATATCGTTTATCTTGTACTGCTCGATGGGGTTCTCAGAATTAAACTTCAAATTGTCTCTAACTTCAGTTTCAAATATCTTCAAATGTCTTTAAGTATCTTTCAACTTCAAATATCGTATAATATCGTTTATCTTGTTCTGATCGATGGGGTTCTCAGAATTAAACTTCAAATTGTCTCTAACTTCAGTTTCAAATATCTTCAAATTTAAATATCATTTAACTTCTAATATCGTTAAATATCGTTTATCATGTGCTGATCGATGGGGTTCTCAGAATTTATGCGATTACATAGTTCGTTAAAGCACTTTAAACTGAGGTTCAAGTATAGTGTTACCTGATACGTAATATGGTTCATGGTCGAAGAAATGATGATTTAAGGTAACTGTTGTTTTCGTAGACGAAGCTGGGATGATAGTTGCCTTGAGTTATGGTGAGTACTCTTCGTCGGTTGAGATATGATGAAAATAGATGCTACTGGCTCGGATCTGTACTGGGCAGCTCATTGTAATGCTCAATAACCAATTTGCCATTTACTTCCTGTAATAAAAATAGCGAGGCAGAATCACACGTTCTTTAAAGTAAACACTCATAGTACAAATAAGTCACGTATTAATTGGGTATATTAATTTCTTAGTTATGAGACAGAATCAAATAAATACACTAATATTGGTACTCACAATGAAAATCTAAAATATAAAGGTTTTCAAATTTGTTTTGAGAACGAAAACATCGTTATTAAATAAGCAGAATTTACACTACATAATTTAGGTTTAGGACTAATTTTAAGATATTTTTCATGCCTGCATTGTTCACGCAAGTCCGTGCTGTTTAAGAAACGCATTTTGCATTGTCATAATTACACGGTTTTATGCAAACAGTACTACACTGGGGGAACAAGACATAATAAGGACGTGTGGGCACCTCTCTACCCACTCGTTTTCTAATGTTTTCCCTATTTCTTGGCTTAGCCGTTCTAATGGGGTTCCGGGTTTAACCTCAGCATTTCAGCTGTTTCCCCGTGTTCTTCTCTTGGTTTTCGTTCTATTAGTTTTAGGATTTTTCCGTAATTACACGTCGATAGGGTTCTTATGGTCAGGGAAGTTGCGAATACGAAACATACTGCCAATAGTGTGTTCCACCAGGAATTGGTCGAGAACAATCCGTATCTTTCATGTACATACGTTAATCTTTGGTCTTCATTTGTAAATAGGGGGATTTGCGAATCCAAAATTTCTCTTATTTTTGTGAGCCTTATCGTCCCTTTATTCTTCTCTATTTTTGACCATATTTACGTTTTTAGTTTCTCGTTTTCTAGATTGGGAATAGTGTACGACAGGTTGATCGCCTTGAAGGTAGTTATTTCGGGACTTATTACCTTTGTGGTTGTGGTAATTAACGGCGTTAGGACGGTTGACTCTTTAGTTACGAGTCGACACCCTTGTTTTATGGTTATCGTACCCACATTTTGTAACAGTACTTCTGTTTTGTAACTTGGGTCTATTCTTTTCGTATTATTGTAACAAGACAGAGTTCCAACTGTTTCTCTTGGAACTGAGAATAACCAAAGGTCATTTCTAAGGTGAATTAATATTTCTCGCTTAGTACTTCCTACCACGGCTTCGCAAGAATTCAGTGTTTCTTCCTGTTGTGTGTCTTTCAAAAATATGTCTAACATACAGGATCCAGACTTGAGGTTATAAATAGGTAACGTGAGTTGGCAAACTAATTTTTTGAATGGTACGCACTCTTTTAAGTCTTGTGGATTGGCTAGGGCGTATTTTCGTATATCTTGAACAATAAGCAAGTACTCTGCCTCAGGAGTGATAGTCATAAATGAATTCGTTTTCTTTATGTTAGCCGGGAAGGTTGAAATTTTGTATAGGTCGTAAACGGATTGTTGATTTATCAGTGGAATTGTTACTACCACAAATAGCTGTTCATTTATTTCCGTGACGTGGACTTTTATTTTAGTATAGTAATGGAATAAATTTGATACTTCTGGTTCTCTGGGCAAATGTAAGCCAAACGTTAGGTGCGTTTTTATTTTGTCTAGCATACTTTTTAGGCTAGAAGGATCTACTAGGTCGTAGGACAAAGTTCCTCCCTTGAGGGCAAATAGTGCAAACTCGAACTTGCTGACGTCTGTCGCCAAATTTAGTAATGACATGGTAATTGTATCGAGTGAAATCATGGTTAAGCTCGCGTCTATTACCACGCGGTCCACTTCATTCCTCAAGTAGTTCATTACGTTTATAGTTTTTGAGATTCTCTTAGATATCATATCGATTTTATCTCTCTGGTAATTTGCAACACTGGCTTGTATTTCTTGTGCGTGTAATGTTACGTTCATGGCATTGTTCAACTTTCTTACATTGTCCCTGCGGCTGTCTAGGGCGTCCTCTGTCTTTAAACCGTAAAATTGGGATGAGAGTTCACAAATGTTGGGACTTAGACCTATAGACATAAGGTATTTATTTCCTGGAAAGACTACTTAGAAAATCTTTTTGGTACTGTGTGTTAGTTTTTGTACTTAAGTGATGAATAATTAAAATGTTGCTTGCAATCTTTGTACATATATTATTAAGTAGGCTTGATGAATAGAAATTTCTTGTGTAATTTTCTCGTTTAGATTGGGTAACGGTTGTTCGTTGTTCGTTGCGTAATTTCCATCGTAAGGTTTTCCTTTCCCTGTAGTCAGTAGTTTAGGGTTTTGTATCAATTTTGTTTTAGCAACGTCTTTTGCTAAGTCTTCCATATTATCCGCCAGTCTTTTCTTTCTGTCTTCCTCAGTGCTCGTTCCAAGTGCCATGTCAATTCCTGTTCTTTTCTCATCAGGGTCATCTATTACGAATTTTGATTTTTGTTTGGGTACAACTGAAGTTGGAAATTCTTTATTATCTTTATTATGCATTATTTTACTGGCCTGTAGTCCTTTGTTCAGAGGCAACATATTAAATACGCAAGAGTTTATGATATTTACAGTAGCTCCACTGTCAACTAAGGCCGTAAAGTAAACTTTTTCCACACAAAAATCATCAAATATAGGTAAATTGTTAATAATATCACTACAAGAAGGCAATAGTATTGTTTTGGACCTATTAAATATTCCTGGCACCCTCTGGGTCCAACTTATGTTTCTGAGGGGCCTGACACGTTTCCCTGAGAATTTATTTCATGTGTCAGTGCCTGTAATAGATGTTGAGGCGTATTGGGCTCCGCAGGCATATTTAAATGATTTACGTCTGCCTGTTTTTTCCAAGTATTATTATTGTAACATGGATTTCTCGTGTTAGTGCCGTCTTCTGGTACTGATCCCCAATGTCATTCGCGTGTAAAATTTTCATTTCTCTTAGGTAAATTTTAGTGGTTTATAAATTTTATTCTCGTCGTATATTGACCGTGGCGAATATTCGTGTTTTCGACACGTTGATTAATGTGCCACTTGGGGAAAAGGTTGTACAGAAAGGGTTTGTGCGCATTATAAGGTACTGGGTGGTGCTTTCCCCCCTTGCTCGATCCTCTTGTATGACCAGTACTAAAATGTGTTCTTCCGAATAAATGGTTGCCGTAATTTTGCCTATTACCGACAGCATTTCTTGGTGTGGGATTGGGGACATAGTGGCACTCTCTCGCTATGTGGCCAACACGATTGCAATTATGGCACCTTATTATTGTAGGGTTAATGGGCTGAAAACGTACTGTTTTCTGCCTAGCAGGTTCTGGCGTTTTATTTCTTTGTGCCACTGGGGAATTATCCCTTGAAAAGAAATTGGGGGTTGCCTGATCGCCCTTGAAGACTAGGTTCGCGTTTGAGTCGCCTAAGCTATTTATTTTTGCATTACTATGATTAGCAACCATTTTATCAACTTCGATTAATCAATCTACCTCTTGGACTGCAAGATCCAACGTCTGAATATTCTTGGATATTACTAATCTATATAGTTTTGGGGGTAGCCCTTGCAAAAAGGTATTTAGTATGACTTTTTCATACAGTTGCCCCGAGCCACTTCCGTATTTTGCTTCTACAGAAATGCGTATGTTATCGAGATATTCCCTTATATTTTGTGAAAAATCAAAGCTTACTACTCCCTGTTTTAATTTATTTATAGAACTGGTTTCTATAAGTCTCTCTTTGAATGCTTTTAACAAGTCATCAACCGTATTTATTGGCAAGTTGGCGTTATTGCCTATGGTATGTTCGACCTGTTTTAGAAAGGTTAAGGCCTGGCCTCTTAATTGTAGAAGCAGCATGTCTTTTAACGGTCCAACGTCTGTTTTTGTTAATTGTACAAACTGGTTCAATTGGATATTAAATTCGTCAATATCTGACTGACCATTGTATTCCGGGATAGATTTTGCAATCTCTAAATTTTTTGCGACGAACTTTTGCACTATTGGTAATTCATTTAGATCGTCCATGTTTGTTTTTTTTGCGTTTATATCAACTTAAAATTTTGATTCAACTATTTTGGGGTAGGCTATTATCTCCCATGATATATAATGAGTTTCCTATTGTAGTTTAGCGGTTATAGGCCTAAGCACTTTATTTATATATCTGTATCTCTCCAACAATTAAATTCAAATTACAAAGTTTAAATAGACTAACTAGTTCGCAGTTTTCCTCCAATTTCCGACACGCACCATTTGTAGCGATAGAAGATTTTTATTTTGTAGTAGTGGAAAAATTTATGATTTGTAGCGATAAAAGATTTGCAACTTGTGGCGATAGAAATTTCTCCGATAGCGCCGCTTATAGCGCTGGGTATTGTGGTGCCGCTCTCAATTAATAAGAGCAAATTGAATATGTAGACATATAAATGTGGCCTCTTCTTTCTTGAGCTATCTGGAGATCAGATTCCTTTGGGAGCATTTACCTTGGAGACTTACGAACTAATTGCCTATTATTGGACTAGACGCAGACATATAAATAAAATAAAAACAGATAAGAAAGACAATAGATTTATTGAACTTACATGCTTAGTCGAACAGCAACGGGTCACTTCAATAACAATAACGGTGACCGAAATATAATGATTTCGTACTAATCGTTTTAGATCTGACTTCATATTAAAATTAAAAAACACATTTACCCCACTCCCAAACGCAGTTCTTTCGTCCTGCGCTGTAAGGATTGCTCGCCATTGGACCAAGAGGGCCAAGGATGTAAATATTTCGTCCAATAATCTTTTTTAAATATTTTTGATGATTCAAGCATTCACACGGTTTTTTTTGCCCTTTAAACTTCCTTAGAAATATCGTACGTGGCGTTTTTTTGCTACTAATTATCTTAGCGAAAATCGAACGACTAGCGTCGTCGTTTGACTGTAGCTAGAATGCACTTTATCTTTTTGCTGATTAAAATTTTAGACACTTGGAAGTGGTATTTGAACTCAATTGGGTGACGTTTAATTTCTGCCCGAATCATCTTTAGAAGGAAAGAATCTTATCTTTTAAATATATGGTATTCTACTGGTTTTCCCACTGCTTTCAATAAAGTTGCTGATGTATGGCGTGTACAATTTATACGATATGCCAAGAAGATAAGAAAATTCAATATCCTTCTCTGTTTGAAAGATGCATAGCCAATGACCGGTCTTCAAAGTCGATGGACTGCTATTAACAATGATTAGGGTATTGTTAACACTTGGAATTTTTTCAATGAAGTCCGAAGGTATGCAATAGGACTTTTACTGGGATATGTATGGATCCATACTAAAAACGTTGATTATTTGGTTTGTGTTCATGGTGCTAGGTCTAGTAGAACAGTGCCGTCGGATGTGATTTCCAAATAGGTTTCAAATTGACTCAATGATATTAGCGTGAAACTCTCAGTCAGAGCATCGGCAAATGTACACTCTAAACGTACATTCCCTGTTCGTACTCTGCTCATATCCTGAGTCCCCGACAAGTCCAGAACAATTAACCCATGATTTTTTGAAAACATTGAATCGGTTATTCCATTTTCAAATAGTTGTGAATCATGATCTAGGAATTGCATCTAGGAGTTCTATAGGATTTTTTGTCAAAAGATAGAGTGTACAGTGGAATACCATTCACTTTGCACACAAGGCTAGATAGACCGAAAAAAATAAAATCATGGGGGGATTCACTCCAGGATCCAGCGGCACTGCCAATCTTCACAAAGGCCAAAGGTAATTTCGATGGAATTTCTCCGTTTATAAATGATGAATCACCATAGCTACGAGAGCCGTTTGTATTTTCACATTGAGTGGCGATCGTTTGGTGGACGAGAAATTCAATATTTTTGCCATTGGCTCTCAGCTTGTTCACTACCAATGCAACACAGCTCATAACCTATTGTTTTTAGATGTGGAGAATTGCAGATGCGATAATGACATTTGCATCGGGTGCTGCAGGTAGTGTTTTTCTCAGAATGAAATTCGATGGGGCCAGTTGTAACTTTATGTCAATCTTAAGATTGGGGGGTAGCCAGTGGGAAATATTGAATATCTCATGATTTAATTTTCCGACTAGATGATACTTGGTTCACTGCAGTAGTGAACTGGCCGTCAATATCAACGCCAGATCGATATTGATAGCCTAATGTTTGTCCTCTCAACTCCTTGTATCGCTTAGATGTCATCATCATAAATTGTATGCAGCTTGCATAGTTGGATAAATTATTACTAGTGCTCACCAAAGTACCATTAATAAATACATTAATTTGTTTGAATAGGTTGTTTAGAATACAGTTCTCGTAGGAGAGACAATCGCCAGCATTCGCAGTTGTACTATCTGACTTTTTCTTCACAGCAACATTTAAATCAAAAAATGTTCATGACAAATCCATGAAATAGTCTTCATCGAAAAATACTTGAAAGTGTATATTTTCTGAGAGAGGTTGTCGGGTATGGAATTGTTCATGGTGCCCATATTTGACATGAACATAATCATTTTCAGTTCTAAAGAGCGTCAAAAAGGAACAGATTTATGGATTAGCTTCCTTGCGTAGGAGAGAAGTCAGAATAAGAGGAGAAATCATCCTTTGGTATAATAATCTTTTTCTATTTCTTCTTCTGCCTATTGCTCTTCCTTGTTTTATTCCTCAAAGCCCTTGGTGATGTTCTTTACTTCCAGGCTGGGTTGAGACTTGTGAGTGAAGGACGCAAACGCATCCTATTCAATCCATCTCCATTTTGTCAATATTTTAGTTGCTCAACAACAGATATTGCTGAAGATCTAATATTTTTCTTAACACTATCCTTTTAATTCTTGCCCGAGCCCCAGTCCTGTAGTGTGGAGGCAGCAAAATTCGAAGCAGCAGGTACAAGATATTTTCTGGCAAGGAGTAGTGCAGAACGAAATAGCCGAGCAAACCAGCTACCAAAACCATAGCCAGACATTGTAGCACAACCCTTGTAGTAGTCCAATCCATTGCCTATTTGACTTGGATTCAGAGCATCAACATAGCACTCGATATCAGGGCATACAAATGGAATTCTCCTATTGTTCATTTTAGGTGATTGTGCTATCGCCAACAATGGGTCGAAAATGACATATAAATACTGCTAAAGCTTTTGTTATTGCTACAGGACCACCCACTTCACTTCTTAGTGTTAACTGACAGAGCTCCAAATACAAAGTGTTTACAGTATCATACTGAAAAGGAATTATATTGCAGTGATGTACAAGCTCATGAGATGTTTTTCGTTTCACAGAACGCAAATGGAAGACATCTGATTTACCGACTCTCGATACTTACAAAAAGGATGCATAGAAAAATGTACAAAAAATTGAGGCAAAACCCCAAGGATAATCAGCAAAAAAAACTTGATACATCACGTGAACAATGACAGCGCTTTTCCTATTAATTATACTCTGTTGAAAGCCAAGAACGTCTCTCATATTATCATTGAGAATAATTATTTCAGTGTCAACGGGTGAGGTAATGTAAATCCTATCGTGTTTCAATGAATAATTATAATGGAATTTTCCATTCCTACGATGGAATTTACCATGATATTTTTCTATTGATTGTACGACACAAATCTGTCATATTATCGTATTCAATATATTTCAATTTTGCATGTGGATATTCCCTAGATTTAAGTGCTTCAACCCATTCATACTCGACAAAGATTGAACAATTCATTGTTATAACTTTTATATCATACACACGATCCTTTCTCAGTAGGTAACATTTATTTTTGAGGATACAGGCGTCAAGGGCCTATTCATACACGCCGTATTATTTGACGGTAGGTGAGAGTTTCTTCCAAGAATTACTTGTCGCATACAGGTCGTTGTAGAGAGGAATGGAAACGTTGGACATGAATGTCACGTAGAAATCATGGGGCAGTGTCCATATCTTCAACACCAATCCATGAACCAAAATCGGAGTTGTGTACAAGAACTCAAACATGTAACCGTTCATCACAAACTTGAGTCTTTGGCTGAAATATCTTTTCAATTGGATAGATTTCACTATTATTTTTAACTTTTGTATCTCATATTCATAAAAGCCGCCGAGAATCTCTTCATCTTTGGTATCACGCAAACGATGAGTTATGGGTTTAGTGTCTAGGATTTTTGCGACTTTAAAAAGTTCTGTGGACCACAAGTAATTCCCCTTTTCAAAAGCATTAGTTGTTCTATTAATTCGAACAGTATCACCAACATTGAATTTATTTTTCTTCTTGACAATTGATTCATTCGAATATTCTTTATGAAAGATGTTAGTTGTGCCATAATCTGAATGATGAACTTCTATTGGCGTAGAATAGGACAATGATCGATGGTGTTGTTGATTATAGATCAAGATGATTTTCCCTAAATCTTGAATAAAAGCTGGTGTATTTTTCAGTGTAAAATATCTGAAATTATAATTCGAATATCTCTTTTAAATTGCTCTGTCAATGCAGCCTTTATGGGACTATAACTATGATAGAGCAGTGTACTATATTTCTCTAGTACTTCTGCAACATGGGGATTAATGAATTCACTACCACGATACGTTTAAATCTTTTTATGTGAATCCTGTTCGAGAATACTTTCAATGGCCTGAGCAACTTCAATTCCTCTTTTTGATCGCAATGGAATTGCATATGCATAACGACTATAAACACTGATTGCAAGTAGAATGTACTTGTACGGTGTATTGTGACGTCGTTGAATCTCATCTAGAGTCAGGGTATCTGCTTGCATTATATGCAATGGGTAAAAGGCTTTAGTTTTTCGATATTGATTAGCACGAAGTCTATGATTTCTATGTAGAGTGTAACTTGATTCATTTTGTAGATAGTCTTGTACACTTTTCGTGTGAACACCATTGACTTTTGAAAGAGTGCTGGGGAAGCTTAAATTTTCTGCCTCACCAATATCTTAATAAGCACCATTCAGAACTTCAAACATTTTGAACGTAATCACGTTGTTTAACGTCTACTATACTGTTGTATAATGGATGGTGATGGTGACTTGATAAATTTTCGATTTTTCCTCGCCACCATTGTCAAGTTTTTCCCACTAGGTGTGCAAGTATTTTCCAAGATTGATTTAACATCTTCTTCTTCTGCTTCTTCATATTTTATTTTTATTGTTGTTGTTGATGATCGAGAATTTACATTTAATTTTTTTAGAATTTTTTCGTTTCCATTAATACTGTTCGAAAAATCTAATTTTTTTTGAAAGTTGTGTATATTATCACCAAGTGATAAAATTCATTTACGATTTGAAGAACTATAATATATTAAAAAAAGTAGATTATATCTCTTGCCCTGAATTATAATCCCTTTTTTATTGCTCTCAACTTGAATATGATCTTGACCACTTTCTATGAGATAGGTTAGGAGTCGTTTACTTTGTTCACGATATTAGTGGGGCATTAAATTTACAATTTTCAATACAATTGAATCCAATTCTTCTTTCTTAAATTGTGTTCCAGCAGCAGCAGCAGAATCTTAAGGAGATGACTCTTTTTTTGTGATCAATACCAGCAGCAGCAGTGGCCTTCACACGATAGGGCTTATGTTGGTCCACTCGGCGAAGTGCAACTTGAAGTAAAAGCAGTTTTTTTATCATAATCAATATTCTCATTGTCAATGAATTTACTTAGATTGTCCTAAAAGTATTCCACGGGTGAGAGTGTTAATTCTGTGGGAGTCAATTTATACGGTTCTGCAATTCTCTTTCTAGAGGAATCTATTTACCAGTACTCCAATTATTGGCAGTAAAGGTGTAAAAAGGTTATTGTCTGCCTAAAGAAGTTATTTAGTTTTAAAATGCTTTCCTTTCTATTTAAACGTTCCTGTACCCACAATTGAACGATGTTGCTTGGTCTGTTGTATAAACACTTCTGGCAGTGGAACATTGCCCTCTGTCAAATTTAAACAAAAATAAGATATTAGATTAATGAAATCATTGTCAATGATATATTGGAGTATTGCTTTCCTTTAGCGAGGGTTTTTAACTGTATAGAACTAAAAACAGATGTTTATTTTCATATAGTTTATTCAGGGTCACGATAGTAACTAATAGGTCTTTATAGTTTTCACAGGAAGATATACTGTGATTTTATTGTCAAAATTATCCGGTAACGCATGTAAATCGTCCGGTATATTTTTATTGGAATCTAATAGGATGTAACCGCGGGGTTTATTTGTTGCCTGTCTTTACTCTGAAAGCATACCATTAGTGTTGCTTGGATTGAGGTTTGGATTGAAGGTTTATACCGCGCTATAGTACTGAACCACTCTGTATATGATACAGTAGGTACAGTTTAATGCAAATATTCGCATACAACTGTTCTGATGAAAGGGATTATGTAGAACCAGAATGATGGAAATCTGTTCATGATGAGAGCGAACGTTGAACAGTTTTAGCAATTGATGGGACCATTGTTTAATAGATTCAGCCAGATCGTCAATGATCAACCAAGAGTTTTGTTCAATAATTCTGAAAACATCAAGTCCCTGTATGAATTGTATCTGCACCAATCCCGTGGTGGCAGCAATTGCTTTTATTTTATCGTATGACTCCTGCCAAATACTGTAAAAATAGTATATTTTTTTATGCTTTTCCACATACATTTTATCGCAATTTTTAATTATTTTAGTTAAGAGTGGGGTTTTTCCTGACATTGACGGGCCACACAGAAACGATCTGAATGGTATTTTAAATTGATTCATGTTCCCTTCAACAGTTCACCTAGACAACTAACTGTAGACTATGGGCGTCTAATGACTAAATAATTTCCCTATTACTACTACTACTACTACTACTACTCCCTTCAAGAATAATGAGAAGAGGAAGAATAAAGAATCATATTTTCTTTTATTATATATATAAAAAAGTAACAATACTTAAAAAATATTACATTGAACATGAAAGCACATTAAACATGAAAAAATACACTTTTTTTTTTATTTATAATAAAAAATACAACATTTACATAGGCACAGAGAAAAAAATAAAACACTTAAATAAATACACTTTTTTTTGTTTATTTATATAAAAAATACAACATTTATTAGAATAAAGCACTTGAAATAATATCACTTTTATTTACAGCATTTTAAATTTTGGGATCCCCCCTCCCCCCGAGGGTGGCCGGGGGCCCGCTGCGGCGGGCCGGGAAGCGCTGGATGCCGCGGGGCCGGGAAGCGGGCGCTCGCTGCGTGGGCCCGGGCCGGGGCTGGCATTAAATAGTGGGAATTGCTCTGCTTTGCACACACACATTGAAAAGTGTTTATAATAAAGGAAACAAGAATTTAAAAACACTTAATTGCCCAAAAAAAAACCTCCCACCGAATTTGTACTTTTTTTTTAAATGAATTTAAGGTAAACTAACCTATACCAAGTTTTTTTATTTACTCTACACATTCAAATCGGTCTGAAATTAAATAGAGCCTATGTGGTAGTGCCTTCGCACCATGCTCAAGTAAAAAGACTTTATGCAATTTGGCAGACATAGTATTTTTATCAACACCAAATGTGCAGTTTGTAAATAGTAAATAGCAAATCAACCTAACTTTCATTCGTGGTACTAGACTAAGCTACCCACATGGTTTAAAAACACTCATGTCAAATTTATTTTTTAAAAAGTGTGTAGGTACCCCCTTAGAAACTTTTTTGATATCCTTGTCTTGCGTATCAAGACAGTATATCTTTCAACCAGGAAACACACCACTGGATATCAGATCGTTAATTGTTTCAGATTTTAGCATTAACAATTGATTTGGGGCCTGATGTATCAATAGCTCTAGGTAGAGGGACTCGTCCAAATTAGTGTAGTCCATTCGTTAGCTAATGTACTCGCTATTTTCCAAATCATTCAATAGATATTAAGTTTTGTCTTTTAACAGGAGTGAATCAATGTCCCCGTAATACACTTGAACTTATCCCTAAATCGGTCACTGAACCTTGCATATATTATAATAAAATGACAACATGATTTTCTTGGAGATTTCAGTTACTGCACTGCCACCTGCAATATTTTTATTTAAAAAAATGCTTATTTTCTTACGATGTAGGAGCACCATATCAGAGTCTATGATTGTGAATGATGTGAAGTTTGGATCCGCAATGATTCGAGCACAATCTTTGGGATTGGTTACAATGTCAGATCGACTTTTGTTTCGTACGCTCTCACACATTTTACTGAAAGCTGAGTTCAAAATGAGTTTATAGACTTCTTTTTCAACTTTTGTTTTCGCTTGTGAACGCTTCCTGACAAAGGTGTCAATAAACGTTTTCATGTAAGGCTTTTGATCAAATTGGAGGGCTCTATGAATCTTTGTGACCTTGAAACCATTAGATCCCATACACGTCAAGACTACGTTCATACCTGCAATATTCTGTGTCGGGTTGAAATTGGCAGTTAGTTATTTTTTGATTGGGCACAGAGTATGCTTCCATCCCCAGATCCATGTCAATTGTAGGGATTATGCGAGTTCCAACCACCTGGACTAGGTCAGCACGGGCAAAAAAAGTATTTTAACGAATCATGGATGTACATGGGTATTTCACTGTCCATTTCAAAAAACCATCCCTGTGTCCCATTCTCCTCAACACTGGCAATGTCGGGGAAAATCGAAGCACACGGATTGTTAAGCCATTTATAATTGCCATACGGCAAGCAGTAGTGAGACATTGCCGATGGGTAAAGAGAATTCATATCCGGAAATACTGTGTCTGACTTTTCATCGGTTTGCTGTCCACTCAGATCAGTTTTCATGATATAATCCGCGTTACAATCATGCCCCACCCTTCTTGATCTCTCTACAAACCAATGCTCATACACATCGACAATTAACCATATTTTTTCTTTTCTGTTTTGAATTATAAATTCCATCACCAAATGAGCAATTGAAAAATAATAGCATAAATACAACCCAAATTCTCCAGAGATTTTATCCGTATTTTTGCACATAATGTCCACAAGAGTGAGTACGTCACTGGCCAAGTAAAGTCTACAATAATCCCACCCAATTTTACGCCCACTCTTTTCCCAAAACCAAATAGCAAATTATTAGTAAATGTTTGTGCACACTCACTCAGTAAGAGAATTGTAAAAAACTTATATGGGCGGTAGTGAGACCTCATGTATTCTCGAGCCAGAGTTTTATTAGTCTTATGGATATAATACCTTACACGTTAATAAATCATACATTTCATCGAAGACGCACTGTTTGAGGAGGGGAAGCTATTAAAATTTTCACTTTTCTGTACCTGAAAAAATTGACGTAAACATTTGGGGAAGAAGCTGAACGAGTATAAAAAACGGATATTAGTCAGGCAATTCTTACTCTTGCCAACTATTTTCCACATGAAGTCTAGCAGCAGCAGTTTCTCCGATTATTTGGGTATGATTTTATATGAAAAAGAACCATATATCCATGCGTCATCTACAATTCCACCCTTGGCAATGCGGGCCAACGCCGGTAGAACAAACTTTAAGTCGTAATTGGAATTTTGAGTAACAACATGTCCGAAATATTTCTGTCTATCTTTAAAATGGCACGTGTAATGTAAAGCAATTCCACAATAATTCCCCCCCGGGTAATGATCATACAACTAATTAACTGTATTGATCACCTTATTCCGACCATACCTTTCTCTACTAACTTCGAATTCCACCTTGCAAACCCAACACATTTTACGATTTTTAATGGCCACTATGTCATCTGGTGATAGGAGCATAGGATAGTTTGTATAACGAAGGTGCGAAATTGCACTGTCTGCTGTTTTGATTAGACTGACCAATGCTGAGCGCATACAGTCTTCGTCGTCACCCAACATCTCCATTACATCCAGCACTTCCAGGGTATTATTGGAATTCCGCTGGACATAAGCGTAAAAGACCCCTTTGGTTTCATGTATTTTGGAACGATTTAAATTCGACTGATTACACACGTCTGTTAATTTATCTTCGCAGTCCAAAGTGATCTTATGGCTCTGCAGGAGCGTATTTTGAAAATCTTTAAAACTCGATATCGCTCTATTTCTACCTGCAGTTTCCAAAGGCTGGTATCCCTGTTATATACATTGATTCGTGTCATGTTTTGGAATTAAATCAGATCAAAACCTGGAGAGGCATTTTAAACAGTAGTCACAGATATTCCGATGTTTATCGCCCCATAAAACCAAACTAATGTCTGTAATTGGAAAGAAATAGGCAATTTAATTAGAAACCGTGGTTTGAGTGTAAAGAATCAACGCACAATATTCTACTGATTCAATTGAAGGAGCCCGCACTGGTAGAAATACCCCCTTTTTATCAGAATACTAGACCTCCTAATTTTTTGGTCCATACTCCAGAGCCAAGACACTAATCCTTAAATATGCATTAGCCCGCTCAAAAATATCTCTTCCTTTTAGTGGCACAGAGTCTTGATCATTTAAACAAATAAATTCTACTTTTGGGAATTTTGAACATTGCCTACCATTATCTTCCATTTAATCCAACTTTTTCCTAGATGAATCTATTTGAAGTGTCCTGTATGCTGAAATTAAAAATGAATACTTGAAACACAGCAGCCTCGTATCGAAACAGATTCGCTGTACCCCCTGACACCCTTCTAAATCTGAACGATATTTTAATTCAATACCCCGTGGCCAAGTCCCCCCTCTTAAAATAAAATCCTTTTTGAATCTAAAAATATTAAAATTTAAACTTTCAATAAACAAAACCACAGATCCACTAACCCCCTCATTATAGTTTTCCTACTTACTTTGAATGCTTTTAGCCCTGTGAAGAAAAACCTCCTGATCATTTTATAAATTTGGATGAATTGCCAACTACTCTTTGTGCAAGAACTTCGAATACACCTCACCCGCATTCTCATTAAAAAAACCATGTTTAGCGCTATTGATGCTTTTAAACTGACTCCTACTCCCCACGACCCCACCTGTTGTTCAAGAATGGCTCGAATATTCTTACTATACGAATTTGTAATGTCCAATGGAACAGTCGTTATATACCGTGACACTAGAGAGTTGAAAGAGTCGCCGAATTTGGTACTGTAGACTTTTGTGTGGTACAAGGCAGAGTTGGACAGAAAAAATCTGGAAGAGGGGGTACTTGTGTTGTTGTATTGGTACTACTAGTACTAGCTATATCATTAATCGGAATGGTGGAGGGTGAAATAGAATTGTCAACAACACCACCACTCCCAGTCGGTTCAATAACATTGGTTGGATATGGCATGAGGTTTCCTAAGTCTGATAGCACATATACCAAGGTGTTTGGAGACAATTGATCGAGCCAGCCTGTATTGTCCTGTGTTGGAATTTCGTTATGAGGACCCGGTTCAGTTGCACTAGTAGCACCCCCTAAACGCTAACGCATAAAACCATCTGTCCACTCCGGATCCTCAAGCATGTGAATATCACAAGTTAAGTCGTCTAGGCTAGCCATATTCCCAAAAACATCATTAAGAAAACCCCTATGGCATTCCATATTATCCAGAACTAATGTAGGTTCATCACTGAACTCCGTTGGTGTTGATAGAATTGGTTCAGTAAATGCTGATGTCTCATCACTCAATGGCGCTTCTTTTACATTAATCTGTAGAAAAAAAGCTTTTATTTTCTATGTTGAATATGCGTTATTTCATAAAGTTGAAAAATCACGTTCATTTTTTTCCCATACCATCCATAAAACTCAATCCCTCCTATGATTATTTAAACTAATTAATTTTGCTTAAAGCATTATTTAAAGAACCAATGCATAATAAATCACAAATTTTGTTTGTAACATAGACACAAACACACAATAAAACAGTGAAAATCATTACATTGTCATTGAATTTGCAATATTCATTATACTGTCTCCATGAATTATCGAGTAGATGCGGCGCATGCACCACACACACACACACACACACACACACACACACACATACAACAATAATTACGACGTTATTGAATTTGCAATATTCATTATACTATCTCCATGAATTATCGGGTATACAGAAAAATAAGCGGCGCATGTACCGCTCACACACACACACACACACACACACACACACACACACACACACACACACACACACACACACACACATACACATACATACAAAAAACAATCATTACGCCGTTATTGAATTTGTAATGTTCACTATACTATCTAAATGAATTATCGAGTAGATGTGGCGCATGCACCGCTCACATACACACACACACACACACACACACACAAACACATACAACAATCATTACGACTTTATTTAATTATCGGGTCTACAGAAAAATAAGTGGCACATGTACCGCTCACACACACTCCTTCGAATTGACTTGGGAAAAAGAACCATTAGCGAGAAATAATATTTGAAAACTCACATTTAAATTTGCAGCTTGCATGTCGAGAGCTGTAGGGGCCACATCATTCTCGCCTTGCATTGGTCGTGAAGGGCCCGGCAATGTTTGATAGGGGGTGACCTCCCGATCTTTACTAGATGAGGCTGATGCATTATGAGAATCTATCCATTCTCTCTTGAATTTTCTGCCAGGATGCATAGAGGTTTGTTCAGAGCTGACACTGGCTTGAGAGGCTCCTGGCTGGTCCAGGGAACTTGTAATGCAGCTAGCATATCTGATGATTGATGGTTTTGCAGCTTGCATCGATGTGATATTACTCCATCTTCATCTCTTTTTGGGGGGAGGATTATGGTATGAAGCCATCTCCGCAACCTTAAAAAAGGAAAAAAATTGAGTAAGGAAATAATAAGCCCTCTTTTACAGAAAAATTGCCCTCTAAAGTTTATTCTGGTGTTTGTAACGCTCTATGTCTTAGCACTTTAGAAATATTTAAAAATAAAAGCTTTTAAAGTAAAATTTTGGAAAATTTTTAGTTTGGGGGGAAGGGGGATTTCAAAAATATCCCCCCATAATATAATTTATGAAAAAGTGCAGCTTTGGAACGAGAATAAGCCATTCCCGTAAAAACTAAACTATAAAGCTTTTTTGACCGTAAACACTAGTTTTTTGTGAGAAAATTATAGAAAATACATTTCGCTGGGTCAGATGTGAACCTTTGGTTATAAAAAAGCGCAGCTTTGGAACGAAATAAGCCATTTCCGTAGCAATAGCTCTTAATAGAACTACTTAAGTATGAACTCCAATTTTTTCCAGTGAGAATATAGAAAATACTATCAATACACAATTCTCTGATTATAATGTATATCTTCAGTCAGAAAAGCGTAGTTTTTGTTCAAAAATGAACCATTTCCATAGCAATAGCTCTTAATAGAACTGTTTAAGTATGAACTCCAAGTTTTTCCACCGATAATATAGAAAATACTATCAAAACAAATTTCTCTGATTATAATGTATATCTTCAGTCAGAAAAGCGTAGTTTTGGTTCAAAAATGAACCATTTCCATAGCAATAGCTCTTAATACAACTGTTCAAGTATGAACTCCAATTTTTTCCAATGAGACTATAGAAAATACTATCAAAACCCATTTCTCTGACTATAATGTAGATCTTCAGTCAGAAAAGCGTATTTTTGGTTCAAAAATGAACCATTGCCATAAAAATAGCTCTTAATAGAACTTTTTAAGTGTGAACTCCTATTTTTCAGACGAAAATATAGAAAATACGGTCAAAACACACTTCTCTGTTTCAGTTGTGTACATTTTCACTTTATCTGATTCAAATGTCTATCTTCATTCAGAAAAGCGTAGTTTTGGTTCAAAAATGAACCATTTCCATAAAAATAGCTCTTAATAGAACTTTTTAAGCGTGAACTCCTATTTTTTAGACGAAATTATAGAAAATATTGTCAAAACACACTTCTCTGTTTCAATTGTGTATATTTTCACATTTTCTGATTCAAATGTGTATCTTCACTCAGAAAAGCATAGTTTCGATTCAAAAATGAGCCATTTCCATAGCAATAGCTCTTAATAGAACTGTTTAAGTATGAACTCCAATTTTTTCCATCGAGACTATGCAACTCAACCACATTTAACTAAACCCCGTGTAACTGAACCCGCATGTAACCGAACCCCCGTGCAACTAAACCGTCGTGCAACTCAACTCCCGTGCAACTCAAGCCCCGAAAAATCCAAGCTTTGGAACGAAAATATGCCATTTCCGTAAAACTAAACTATAAAGCTTTTTTTCACATTGTAAAACCTTCTTAATCATGGAGTACAATTGAAAATAGAATATATTTCCTTTAATTAGACTAGAATACAATTTTCTCTCTTTGTCAAGGAACATGCTTGTTGCTAATTCATTAAGCATATGCTATTAATTTATGATAGCAATAGCGTGTGAAATTTGAGTCCCAAAACTGTCACTCTCTTTGTAACACCGAAGCTTCTCATTCAAACCGGAAAAAGACAGTACATTTTAAACGCACGATTGGAAAAGGGGACACTTTTGAACAAAAAAGAACTCTTTCAAGACAATTAAAACTTGTAAATATAGCAGTGGTGGAAAGAGTTTTTGTTTTACATAATAGAAAAAACCATACTTAGCGTTTTCTATCGAATATACTGATCATATTTTAAAGTTTGTATTGTTGGAGGGGAGGGGGGCTAAGTCCCCCTGAAATTTGAATTTACTAGTAAAACGATTTTTTTTTTGAAATAAAGAATGAAAGTGTACTCACATTGAAAATAGAAATATCCATTGTTTCAGAGTTAATAAAATCCAGTGTACTATGCTCAATATGTTAAAACATAATGAAAATTAAATTCCAATGCATGAACATTTTATACGGGGTTTCAAGGATGAATAAAAAACGGATGTTGAGTTATATAATTTCATGCATGCCCTCAAAACATGTTTGACTACTTTATATCATACCAGTTTTTTTTAAGAATGTACACGTGATCTCATGACGTACATTCATTGTGCAATTGACAACAAAAACAGAAAAAAAAACCTGTTTGACCGCATTATATTATTACGAACATACTCTCAAAACATGTATGACCACATTATACATTGCCAAGTTTAAAAAACCTCGACTTTAGTTTCAGAACATGCATAATAGTGTGCCAACTTTTAAAATATTCACGCGTGAGTGTAGTGTCTCAGCCATGGCTTTTCCTTGCGCAATTCCAATGTACCGTTCATATTGTATACACTATTATCTTGTACCGTTTGCATGTACTGGTCGCGGCTTTATATAAGATACTACTATCGTTGTTTACGTTGATTTAACATTTGAACAAAAAAATATTTTTGACATATTGTTTTATTTTAATAGCTTAGAAGAGGAAAAAGGAGAAATGGTCTGATTTCTTAAGAAGTGAAGGAAAATCAAAGGTTGTCCTCCCTTTAGAGGGAGAAGAAATGAGATATGTGGAGCTAATAGAGCCTTTTGAAAAGTATTTCATGATGTTATGATATGCAAAAAGCCGTAAAGTAATGTTGGGAGTGAAAAAGACGAGTACTTTAACTTGTAAAACAGGTTTAGGAGGAATATTAAGAAAGGAAGTTATTCTGAAATAATATAATAAAGCCTTTTGAAAAGTATTGCATGGTGTTGGGGTATGCAAAATGTCGTAAAGTAATGTTGGGAGTGAAAAAAGATGAGATATCTGAGTTATTAGCGAACATTTATGCAGAACACCTTGAAAATTGGGTTTTAAATTCATACTACGAAAGGTTAGGAAATCTAGCTCAGTGGCATATACATCTTTATTAGTATCAACTTTTTATATTGACAACACTGCTTAAATGGTGCTTGTGTAATATACATAACTCAGTCGAGAAGTAAAGCTAGGTTAATTCACAATGTCATCTTGTCACCAATGGCTCTATTACTTTCAACTTTATAGCATATTCCATTGCCAAAAACAATATTTTATATCGCAGACATTCCATATTGCGTGCATGTCTATTATAACGACCACAGATTTTCACCCCAAAAAATTCCCCTAAAATGTCAATTGATCTCTGACGTTTTTATTCTATTCTCACACAAATATCAACTATACCAAAATTCTTCCTTATATCTGTTGCGTCACTTCCCGTTAGTATTTCTGACTCCCGTGATTAGTCTAGAAAGAGGCACGTGGTTTTGTACTACTTGTATTCTAATCCTCTGAATGGCTGTCGTCCTGTTCGTACCGTTAGTAGGTCAATTATATTGTACTCATCGCGGTGTAAGACCCCTTTCTACTCTAAGTGAAAACGGAATGAAACTTTTAAGGGTGACAGCCTCCATTTTACTTTGAGTAATATATGTGTGTTTTACATTTGAATCTAGCTCTGCAGTCCTATCAAAATACTTTTATCTTGTGATTTGTATCCAGATTTCTACGCTCATTAAAAATACTTTCATGCAACCTGAATAATAAAGAAAGAATAAAATAAGTAGAATAATAAAGAATAATAAAATAAAAAAAATATAGAGTATAATCCATTCTAAAATAATAAGCTATAATTTATCGTGTAATATGTGAGAATGCATATTAAAAGTAGAGAAGTTGATAACTTATGTGAGGGACTTCAAAACTTGAAGGGGTGGGGGAACTTGATCAATGCCCAAAAGAAGGCAAGTCATAAGGGAAAATTTGAAAATATTTGCAATGATTAGAAAGAAATAGGACAGTTCGAGAGACTCACGCGAACCATTGGGCATGTGGGTCTAGATGTTTACCCACCCCACCCCACCCCTCCCTACAAAATATCCATCCATGCAAAATACCCCTCCCCCCTGGAAATTAAGTTTTACGAAAATCATTTGTAAACAACGTGGGATTAAAAACCACACTATTTATTGAGTATCAAGTATAAAGTTTAAAATTGGTTATTCGTATTCTGAGACCGTCCTTGCGCTATCCTTATTCTCGCAGAATAACCTTTCTCGTGTCATACAATTTCAAAAATGTTTAGGAATCGACGACTACAAAGCTGAAACAAAAGAGGATCAAAACCATTGCCATGCACCCGCAACACTTTTGTCGATGAAGTCGACACAAGGCCGTTACACCATTTCAAGTTCCCTGGTTAGCGTAATTCTAGTTTGCTGTAAAAATTGCTGTTGGGTTAACTTTACATTTAGCTAATGAACATTTTTTGCCATTTCACTCATGGCTTTTGCAGCAACATTTAAAAATCATACAAATAACTTCTTCGATGCTAATCAAACCAGCTATATATGTAAGGAGGGGAGCCGGCATTCTTTCAAGAAAATACCCCCTCAAGAAGTACCCCCTGTGGATAATACCCCCCCCCCCGCGGCTGGTTGGTTTCCAAACACTTTTGACTTCTGAAAAAGGAACAGAACTCTCAATTTCTGATCGAATGAGCATCCTCCAAAGTTTCTAATACCATGAGTTAGAGGTGGCGATAATGAAGGGGCAGTTCCCGTCCTATACGGAATAAATTCTGCTCATTTTGGGGTTTAATGTTAGTTTTTACTTTCATAATAACAGCGTAGACAAGAAATATTCACCGAAATCAAGAGCGATTAAATTCCAATTTCATATTTGTTTTACATGTTTTTAAAGTTCTCCCTCCCCCTGAAAAAATAGCCTTCCCAACAAAAGTCCTGAATATGGCCCTGGGGATTATAAATCAATTTCTACCTCCAACCTCCCCTTGTCCCTTTTTAGAACTAATTCTGCATTTAGCTTAAGCCTCAATGAGAATTGGGATATTTTGACATTAAAATACACCCTTTCAGGCATCTCCCTCCCTCCTTAACCAGCCAAAATATGTTTAAGGTCTAAACAAATTTCAGTGTCTTAGGTAAAATCTATGTTGCTTTACAATTTCAAACAATTGTGCATAAGGGCTTTAAACCTTTACAATGGTGTTCTATGACTGTTTTTTAGGTAGGGAGGGAGGGAGATGCCTCATAGATGTATTTTCATACGAAAACATCCCACCTCCTGTTCAACCTTCAAATAAATACAGAATTAGTTCTAAAGGAGAGACAAGGAGATTGTGGAGGTAGAAATTGATATAAAATCCTTTGGGCAGCAAACAGGACTTATGTTTGGGGGGCTATTTTTTTTTGGGGGGGGGGTAAAAAATTGAAAAACTCACGTAAAATATGAAATTAATATATAATCTCTTTTGATTTCGGTGAATATTTCTCGTCTACTACTACTACTAACAACTCACCGCAGCACCAAGCCGTTTGAGGCCAACACAGCTACGCACGCTCCTCGGCCACCCTAATCTATTCAAAGCCTCCCTTTTTACACCCGCCCACGAAGTTCCCATTTCCTTTAAACCTTTCTTTATGACGATCTCCCACCCCAGACGGGAACGAACTGCTTTCCGTTTAGCCCTAGATGGTTTGCCGAAAAGAACAATCTTCGGCTAAAGAGTAACATTAAACCCCAATAAGCGGAATTTGTTCCGTATAGGAAGGGGAGTTCTCCTCTCTCATCGCTAACTCCAGCTCATGGTCGCTGAAACTTCGAAGGGTGCTCATTCGATCAGAAATTGAGCGTTCTAGTCCTTTTTTGTAAGTCAAAAGTGATCGGAGATCAACCAGCCACGGAACGGGGGTTATTTTCTGAGGGGGGGGGGGGGTATTTTCCGAGAAGAATTTTTCTTCGGGGGGTATTTTCGATGGGGGTGGTAAACGCCTGTTCCCCTTCTAGCGTTAATAGCTGGTTTGATTAACCTTGGAGAAGTTATTTATATGATGTTGAACTGTTGCTGCAAAAGCTATGAGTGAAATGACAAAAAATAGCTCATTCAGTAGCTAAATGCTAACTTAACCCTTAACTTAGTGCTTAAACTTAATGTTTAAAACTTAGTGCTTAACTTAACTTAGCTTGAAAAGGTGCAGCTGCCTTTTATCTACTTCATGAACAAAAGTGTTGCGGGAGCATGGCAATAGTTTTTATCCTCTTCTATCACTTTTGTTTCAGCTTTGTAGTCGTCGATACTTCAAAAGTTTTACAATTGTATGTCCCAAGAAAAAATTGTCTGCGAGAAAAATGATAACGCATTTTCCAAAGACGGTCTCAGAATACGCTGTTTCTAGTTACAACCAATTTTATTGTTTTGTTCCTGACACTCAATTAATAGTGTGGTTTCTAAATTGCACCTTGTTTACAAATAATTTTCCCAAAACGTAAAACTTAATTCTATCTGTGTAATATTTATTAAGAATGCAGCAAGTACGTGCTAAAATTACTTTGTCTAAATACTTATAGCCTAATATCAGTTTCCTATGTATTTGAAGATAAGAACAGTTTTGTTTTGGGTGTATCACCAAGATAGACACTGAAACATTTTACTAATGATTGTGAAACAATGTCTTTGCACTTCATCATTGTTTATAATAATTGCCTAACTACATGGATGAAGACAGATGTTCCTACCCTCAAATACATTGAAAACGAATAAAAGCTAGATAATTTAGCACTAGTATGTCACGCCTCCTGCAAAAGAGTCTCCAAGATGTTTAGGTGATAAAGATGGAATTTTTTTTTAATCCACTCTCCATGATAGAGGAAAATACCTGAACTTTAAAATTTTGAGACCTGGACAGTAAGCGCCAACGGTCTACCGCGTCTCGGGTAAAGTCTTTTTGGCTGTATAGGCACTTGCCTAACATTTCAAGTCAACTTTAGCACTTTCATAGGGAAGATAGGTAGGACTTGAAAGATGCATATACCTCTAAGAATCTGTCTCTCGAGTCACTTTGGCTAAAGCTACTTGTACCATAAGGCTCAAGTAGTTCTCAGCATTTTAGAGCAAAGATTATGAGGCGTGCATCTTTTAAGACCATTAATTCTTATGTCGAATATGCTCAATGTACTTGCCCCCTAAGTGTCAGTACATTGGTAAGGAAAGAATCCTAACATTCTGTTAAAAAATTTTTAGTAGAAGGAGGGTGTATTGGAGGGTCGATGCAACTGTTACCTGTAGTAATATGAATAATAAATCCTTGAATCATTTAGCTTCAAGCAAGGGGCAACATATCTAACCTTCTGCTGAAAAGCTGTTGAGCACAAAAGCTGGAGAGGTGGTAGTTTAGCGGACATAGGTCCAAGTGTTTTCTCTAAATATATTGATTGCAGATATTCAGAAGATGTTCAAACAAGTTAAAACATGCTTATCTTTCTGCTAAGAGTTAGTATAAAAGGAATTGAGAAGGTTCCACCACTCCAGTTTGCTGCTGCAATCATACAGAGTAAAAATCTTTGGATGGATCCGGCTCAAACAAAGTGAAAAAGGACTGCTTTTTCATTTAAATATATGACAGCGGTGTTAAAGCAACGAAGGCCCTACTTTGGTTACAAGATTGAAAATCTTTGTTCTTCCAGTTCAAACAAGGCGTAACACGCCTTTTTTTGCACGAAAAAGTCGGTTGTAAGACGGTTGGGGGATATTGGAGGGCCTGCATTACCCGTTGTGCTTCCAATGATACAGATTGATAGTCTCTGCGTGATTCCACTTCAAACAAGTTGCAACCAGAGTGCCCAGATGGGACGCATTTTGGTGCTTTTTTGAGACGGTTGCGCATTGAATCTTTCAAATCGGCGCATTTTATTTTATTGGAAAGTAGTTCGTTCGGCTCATTTTCAATAGAAAAGTGAAGCTTTTGGTGCATTTGTACTTTGATGGTGGCGCAACTTTAAGCCAGACTGTTGTTGACACTGGTTTCAACACACATATCTTGGACCAAAAAAAGTAAGACCATTATTGAGCAAAAATTGAGAAAAGTATGTTGTGTGCTTCTTGCCATCTCTAAATTATTCTCTACCCTATATTCTTTTTTAATTAACTTCGAGACTTAGTTGAATAGAAGTTCAATATTTATTAAAAGTTTCAGTCCCTAGGTTAATCAGAAGGTTACTAATACTGGTAATATATTTTCAGATAGTGTATTTCTCATAATTGCTTTTGAACACTGCTTTATATCTTGAAAAATGGTTAACTTAGGTGAATAAATTTCTCAGTCACCTTGAATCTTTCATTCAGGATTCAAAGCCTAAACTATTCTTAGTTCAAGGAAATGGGCTATCTCCATCATAAGGTCACAAAACTGTAAAATTTTACTTTAGCCACTTTTGGTTATCTTGGAAAGGGGATAGGTTAGGAAAATAAAACTTTCAGGGATGCATCTACAGGCTAAAGTATGAGTAAATTTTTTGCAGATCATATTATTGACTTATGAATAAAGTAAACATACTGCTTGATGCCTTTTTATTCTCTTTCCAAATATAATAATCATTTTTGTCAGAAATGAATTTTAGTCCCCACCCCTATTTATACCAATTCATGGTAGGCTATATATTTGCACATTAGGGGGTGGGGGGACGTTTAAACTTACCTCGCATTTACATCAGAAATAAAATTTACTCCCACCCCCTAATTTTCAAATATATCCCCTGGATTGGTATAAATAGGGGTGGGAGTAAAATTCATTTCTGACAAAAATTATTTTTATACTTGGAAAGAGCATAAAAATAGGCATCAAGTGGTATGTTTACTTTATTTGTAAGTCAATTATATGGTCTACAAAAAATTTACCAAAGTATGTCCTGGGAAGGTATTTTGCAGTACCTACCTCAACTCCTTCTCAGGGTTGCTAACTAGACATGTTTTATGTTCAAAGGACATATTCCTATGTGCCAGGCACAATGACTTAATAGGGCAAAAAAGGGACATATTTTGCAAATTTATGACATAGGCAAATAGAATATTTTCCTGCTGGATAGGCTACATATTTTTTTACAAAAAAGTCATTATTTCACCAAAGAAGTGTTAAAACTACTTACCTAGCACTAATTTTACTTAACTACTTATTTTCTACTTTTTTTTAACATTTTATGCTGTATTTTTTGGAGTTGCTTGCTCTTTCCTGCAGACTCTTGAAATTTGGTACAAGTTTGTAATCTTTAATCTATAAACAACTTTAGGTAAATTTTTACTAAATCATATTATTGACTTACAAATAAAGTGAATATACCAATTGATGCCTTTTTTATACTCTTTCCAAATATAACAATCATTTTTGTCAAATTAATTTTAACCCCACCTCTATATACCAATTCAGGTTATATATTTGCACATTAGGGGGGAGAGGGTAAAGTATAAACTTACCTCCCATTTACATCAGAAATAGAATTTGCCCCCCTCCCCCCACCCTAATGTGCAAATATATACCCTGAAATGGTATATATAGGGGTAGTGGTGAAATTCATTTCCAACAAAAATGATTATTATATTTGGAAAGAGCATAAAAAAGGCATTGATTGGTATCTTCACTTTATTTACAAGTCAATCATATGATTTGGTAAAAATTAACCATTTCTACTTTTGGCTATCTTGGAAGATTTACCAAATCATATTATTGACTTACAAATAAAGTGAATATACCTCTTGATGCCTTTTTTATGCTTTTTCCAAATATAATAATCATTTTTGTAAGAAATAAATTTTAGCCCCAACCCCTATATATACAAATTCAGGGTATATATTTGCACATTAGGGGGCTGGGGGGGGAGTTTAATCTTACTCTCATTTATATCAGAAATAAAATTTACCCCCACCCCCCTAATGTGCAAATATATACCCTGAATTGGTATATATAGGGGTGGGGGTATAATTCATTTCCGACAGAAATGATTATTATATTTGTAAAGAGCATAAAAAAAGGCATCAAGTGGTATGTTTCCTTTATTTGTAAGTCATTAATATGATTTGGTAAAAATTTACCCAACTTTATTTCTCATTTTGATATAAAGCTTAAGTCCCTGATGGAAATGCTGACCAAAGAAAGTACCTCTCAGCAATGAAAATGAGACAGTCTTTCTCAAAGCCTTATGGATTTTTTCTGTCTGCTCTTCCCCAGGAAGTTCACAGTATCACTGATGGTCAGAGAGACACAGCCATTCTTTATTCTTTAGAACCAATAAAAAAGACTGACAGCTGAATTCAGTGATGAAAGCTAACAAAAAAGAGTTGAGAGATTGGCAAGGCTGTATCAAATTTAGGCTGCTTTAAAGGGTGTCTTGGGTAACAGCATTGACAATAGGCTACAGTTTGTTCTTTACTAAGTTTTTGCTAAGAAAAAGCTGAAGGCTTTTTCCTCTGAATAAGCTCAAGGTTTATTCCCCCACAAACAATTGGATAGTAGAAAAGATCTGCATACATCATCAAAATCAACATAGAAAAAATGAAAACATATATTTCAGAACAGAAAAAGGAAATGGACAAATAAAACTTCAAAAAAGCACTGCACAAAACAACAAGGGAAAGGACAGTGAATTTTCAAACACAGCAAATAAAATTGTATTAAAACAATATATTCTTATTTTTGAGCAAATGAAGCTGGAACATTATTTTGCAAACAAAATGAAAACCCTTTTAAAAGAAGCCCAGGTTTTTTTTTAATTATCTGTAGAATGATTCTTATTATTTTATCGTGTTTATTATGCTTTTGACTGGGATAGATCCCACCCTCCATGGAATTTGTTTCCCAGAACTCTCCCCCCCCCAATGGAAACTCTACTGCATGGATAATTTCTCCTGTGGGAACTCCCCCTCTCCCCTCTCCTGCAAAGAGAAATCCTCAGGAATCCAAATCCTGCTGATAAATTCCCCTAGGTAAATCCTCCAGAACATCTCCACATGTCAAATTGAGTTGCCAAAGAAAAAGTAAGACAAATAAAAAGATGTTGCATAGGAATTCCAGCAAACTTACCCTGGAAAGCTTACCCTCAAAAACCTCCCTCTCCATGGTAAATCCCCCCCCCCCCCATTGCAGAAAATATTTCTGAAAAATGTTTGTGTAATTCCCAATAATAAATACTATAGGTAAACCATGGCCAAATTTCATAACTTGCAGCCCTTTCCCTGGGGCTGTGGGGTTCCTGTACTCCCAAAGGCATACTTATTAAATCTTTCAACTATGTGGAACAAAATGGGTATCTCAAAATTTTGATTGGCTGACTTCAGGAAAAAAAGTGCAAGGAAGGAGGCCAGTTGCCCTCCAATCCTTTTTGTCTGTTTAAAAGGGCATTAGAACTTTTAATTTCTATTGAAATGAGACCCCTTCCAATCTTCTAGGACTAGTGGTTTGATATAATCAACCCTGGGAAGAGCAAATAAAAAATTAACAACAAATAAACATGCATCCATGATATTTGTTCTGGCAAAAAACACAAAATCCCATGTTTTTGCAGATGGGAGCTTGAAACCTCTTCTGGAGGGTTCTCTGATATGCTGATTCTGATTACAGTGAAAGAAGGAGGCAAAACTCAAACTCTTCTTTGTAAAGATTTTGTTCGTTTCAGGCTTGATTTGTTTATTCAATTTAAGTTTTACTCGTTTTAAGATTTTATTTACTCATTTATATTAGTAGCTATTGTTCGTTTGTTTGCTATGATTGCTTATTAATTTCTGTTCGTTTTGGGTTTCATTTATGCCTCAATAGCAAAATAAATATGTTTGTTTTAAGTTTGATTCACATGTTTAGCTTAAGCTTTACTCGTTTTGAGATTTATTTATTTATACTAGTACCTGTTGTATGTTTTTTTTTTTGCTAGGATTATTTATTTAATTTCTGTTCCTTTTGGGTTTCATTTATTCTTTAATAGTAATTTCTGGTTGTTTTGTGTTTGAGCTATTTTAGGTTTATATTTCTTCTGATCTTAGGTGTAATATGGCCTTTACTTTTCTTTAGAAAACTTCTTTTTCCAAAAGTTTTTTTAAATTAATTTCTGTTCATTTTTGATTGCTGAAGTTTCAAGTTTTTCAAAATTCCCTATTTCAAAATATTTTTGTTATTCCAAAATAAATTAACAGTTTTGGTAAGAACTAATAGATATTGGGATGTATAATGAAATTAATTCCTGAAAGCTCACCAGCTCAAGATTTCCTTTCACCCAGGCCAGATTTAAAGCTTTGATGCCTCTAGGCCCAAGGATTTTGGCTGCTTTGTTTTTGCAAGATTTTTGGTGAAATCCACAAAATTTGGGATGGTGGAAGCCACTGGGCCTAGTTGGCCTAAAGTCCTTGTCTGGTTTACTGCAATTTTCATTTTATTTTCAATGCTGTAATAAGAACAAAAGAAAATATTTGTAATATAATTCTTTTTATTAAAGTGCCAAATATGCAGTAAGCCTTGCTTTTACTGTTAGAGAATTGGCAGTAACCATACTCTCATTTGTAGTGAATACAAAGTATCAAAGTAACAATAAGCAACTTGTACAACTTACAGCCCTTGCACCGTAAATCGAAGTTACCACGTAAATCACTAAATCCAAGTATCAAAGTAAACAAAGTATGAAAGTAACAATAATTAACTTCCGTAGCTTAAGTTCCAGATTATTAAGTTATTAAGTTCAATAATTAAGTTCCAGATTACCGGATTCAGAATAATCTCAAATCTGTCGAAACCAGAAGGAAGAGGAATTGTCCTGTACGTCAAATCATCACTGAAGGTAGGAGACCTTAATCTTGGTTCTCAGCATGAGCCGTGGGTGGAGCAGATCTGGATAAAAATTGAGCTAAAGGGTCACCCCTTAATTATAGGTTGTATTTATAGAAGCCCAAGCTCTCCCTGTCATAAAAGTTCTCACCTCGTGAGTGCGAATTCTATAAGCTTAGTGAAGAGTTATCCTTGCCATAATATTGTAACTGTTGTTGACTTCAACCTGCCTCAGATCCAATGTATTAGTGGTTATGCTGCCACAGGAGATAATAATGACCAGATTGGCACACTCCTCGAATGCCTACAAGAACATTCATTGTACCAGACAATCAATTTCCCGACTAGGTACAGAGAGGGCCAGAACCCATCTCTCTTAGATCTCCTATTTGTCAAAGATGAGGAGGCAATCCAAAGTATAGACTCAGAGCCACCTTTTGGCGCAAGCGACCATATAGCCATAACTTGTCGAATAAAGTTGTACCCGCAGACAAATAATTTTAGAAAACATGTATTTACAAATTACAATAAGGTCAGGCAAGATTTGGCTAACCAAGATTGATCTTTTGTCTAAAAGAATAATGTACAGGGAGCTTGGCTTGAGATGAAAAGGGTCCTCAGTGAGACACTTGCAAAACACACGACAACCACTTGGAAACAAAGACCAAGAACGCTCCCTTTCATCACACAAGAAAACTAGCAGTTTGGAAGAAAAAGAAGTTCTGGAGAAGGTACAAGGACGTCCCAATACAGGCTAATCATGACAAATTCAAACAAATACGAAACAAAGTCCGCTACCTTACAAGAGAAGTTACTAACAAGTATGATGAGGCTTTAGCTTCAGCATTAAAAACAAATCCAAAGAAATTTTGAAGTATGCCTCCACTCAAAATCCTGGAAGACATTCAGTAACCGAACTATCAGTTAATGGGAATACCATAAGCAACCCTGGAAATATAGCTGAAGCTCTGAACCAGCAGTTCAAGTCAGTTTTTACACCTCCAGATAATGACCTCTTGCCACAAATTCCGGAATATGATATTCAGAAACCAATCCAAATTATTACTATCGGCACTTTGGATGTTGAATCACAGCTCAAAAGATTGAACCCAAATAAGTCAGTTTGCCCTGATGGGGTACACCCTCGAACTTTGAAAGAGGCTCAAGCGGAGCTTGCCCTCCCCCTAGCAAAACTGTTCCAGAAGTCTCTTGACACAAAACAAGTCCCTCAAGATTGGAGAAATGCAAATATTACACCTGTTCACAAGGGTGGTAGTAGGAACTGTACTGCCAATTACCGACCAATTAGCATCACCTCAACAGTCAGTAAAATCCTCGAAGGAATTGCAAACACCGCTGTTATGAAACACCTAATTGACAATAAAATACTTACCGATAGCCAACATGGATTCAGATCTGGACGCTCGGTCGAGACAAATCTTATTGATGCATATGAATGTGTCACTAAACTGCTGGACCAGGATATCCCTGTTGATATGATTTTATTAGACTTTGCAAAGGCTTTTGACAAAGTTTGCCATCGTTGTTTGAAGGCTAAACTTTTAGCTACCGGGATACATGTGGAGGTTGTTGAATGGGTGATGCAGTTCCTCTCAGGAAGAAAGCAGAGAGTTAGAGTGTTTGGGGATAACGGGCAAGAGTTTTTCTCAGAAGTTGCTGGAGTTGATAGTGGCGTGCCTCAGGGAACAATCTTGGGCCCAACACTTTTCAATATTTACATTAATGATTCTCCACGGGCTGTAAGAAATAAGATGAGCTTCTATGCCGATGATGCAAAGCTTATTGGGCCCTCGGAGTCGTCAGCGACTAGAGCCACCATACAGGAAGACCTGGAATCAGTTTCCCTTTGGGCTCGTCAATGGAAGCTTGAGGTTAACATCCAGAAGTGCAAGGCAGTATATTTTGGGAAAAAGAACGAGCACTGACAGTACCATATGAGTGGGGGGGATGGCTTGAGACAATTAATTAGGTCCTTAGCAGCTGAAAGAGATTCGGGAATAGTTGTCAATGAAGAATTAAAATTCAACAAACACACAAAAACAGCAGTTGCCAAAACATCTCAGACCCTTGGAATAATTAAGCGTACAGTACACAGCAGATCATCTAAAGTCATGACGAAGCTGTACAAGGGTCTCGTACGACCATTGCTGGAGTTTGGGATGTGTGTTGCCACGCCTCTGAATAAGAGTGACCAACAGAAAATAGAGTCTGTTCAAAGGCGCGCAACCAAAGCTATTGATGGATGCAAGAACCTCAACTATCCATCCCGCCTGAACAAATACAGCTCCCAACACTTGTCTACAGACGGCGGAGGGGCGATGTTTATTATGGCTTACAAGCTACTGAATGCTGATTCCTCTTCTCAGAGTCCTTTACAACTTGACGAATCATTCAGGACAAGAGGGCATAGTAAGAAGCTGCTCAGGAAGAAAGCTCACAGCAGACTCCGCAACCACTACTTCTCCAATAGAGTGGTGGGCCCCGGGAAGTCTTCCCAATGTAGCTGTCACCGCTCCCTCTGTCAATGCATTCAAGATCGCCATTGATAAGATTTGGTCCACCAAATCTTGGAAAACCGCGTGGGATGCCGCCAAACCAGTGACTCCCCATTGTCACTGACCAGCGACTCTACAGGATCTTTCCTTATTTTCCTGGACAATGTAATTTAAGGTAATTTAAGGTAATAGCTCAGAGCCATTTCCCTGGGCTGGGGGGGGGGTCAACCCTGGAAGCATAGTTATTTGGTCTTTGAATTATTTTGAACAAAATGGCTATCTCCAAATTTTGATTGGATGCATTTGGGGGAAAAGGATCTGGGGGGGGGGGCTAGTTGTCCTCCAATCACTTGACTCTTGACAAGGACACTAGAAAATCTTATTTACAATCGAATAAGCCCTCTTTGAAGTTTATATGACCATCCCTTCCATAAAAACCTGATATACCCCCAGGGCACATTTTACAACATGCCCCTGGATTCTTGGCGAGGGGAGGGGCTGTTCTATCCCTGGAGTTTCTGTTATATTATCTTTGGTCTATTTTGGAACAAAATGGCTATATAGAAATTTGATTGGATGCATTTGGGGAAAAGAAGGTTGGGATAGAGAGGGGGCTAGTCGCCATTGTATCACTTTGGACTCTTAAAAGGTGAATTAGAACTTTCAATTTCTAACCATTTGAGTCCCCTCAAAAATTTATACAACCACATCTTCCATAAAAAGCTTATATGCCCCCACAGTATAAGTTACAACCCTTCCCATGGCTCTGGGGGGGGTATGTTAACAACGAAGTTTTTGTTATCTTATCGTTGGACTTTTTCAAACAAAGTGACTATCTCAAAATTTTTAGTTGATACATTTGTGGAAAAAAGGGTGTTTGTGTCAGGGAAGAACAGATGCCATCCATTAACTTTTGACTCATAAAAAGGTAACTAATACTTTCAATGTCCAATCAAATGAGCCACCTTTGAAGTTTATACAACCACCCCTTACAGAAAAATCTCCTACGCCTTTGGGGCATAACTTAAAACACTTCCGTCTGGGGTCTTGGGTGCTGTGTCAATCCCCGGCGTTCTTGTTTTCTGATGTTTGAACTATTTAAAAAAAATGACTATCTCAAAATTTTTATTGGATGGGCTAGGGGGTTGGGCTAGTTGCTCTCGGATCTCTTTTGACTCTTAAAAATTGAACAGAGATTTCAATTTCCATTCAATTGCGCCCTCTCTGACGTTTATACAAGCATTGCTTTCATAAGAACCATATATGCCCCCATGGCATAACTTACAATGCCTGCCCCCGGGCCCTGGGGGGTTTAATTGACACCTGAATTTTTGTTATATGACCTTTGAACTATTTTTAACAAAATGGCTATCTCATTTAAAGAGCTTCTTTTTTAATTAGATTTTTTGCACTGACTATTTGGAATTCACTCCCTTTAGACATCTGGAATTCAAACAATATTATATCCTTTAACCGAGCAGCAAAGGGTCATTACAGAAAAAGTGTTTAGTGCTGTCCTCCTCCAGTTTGTTTTTTCTCCCTTTTTTTCTTGTTCCCTATTACTTTCTCTCTTCTTCTTCTTTTTTTACCTTTAAAGTTGAAACAATAGGTTTATTTATTTACTGGTTTACTTTTCTCCTTTTTTTTTGTTCTTGATATGTTCAGTTAATTTGTTGTTTTTGTTTGTTTTTAACTAATATTAGTTAATGTCCTGCCATAGCCACACATATTTTTTGTGTTTTCCTGGCAGGAATGTTATGTAAGTTATGTATTTTGTTTTTAAATAACGATAACTGAAACTGAATTGAAACTTTACTAAAGGCAACACTATAGCATTGCCTCTGATAAAGTGATCAACAAGAAAAGAGAGAAAAAAAGCAACCATAAAAAGGAGTTTTTGCTTAAAAGGTCTTGGCTTGAAATAATACAAATGCCTTAATTTTGCTTCATAGAAGCTTGTTCTATTCTTAGCTAACTCATTATGAATTGTTGTGAGTGCCATTTTGGCCTTTTGTTAATTTTTATACTAGACTTTTAAGTTTCAAGTTGTATTTCATAGGTTTTATATATTTTTTTTTCTCTTCTTATAGAGCACATCGAATAGATGTCAAAGTACTACTAATAGCTCACTGTAGCACCAAGCTGCTTGAGGCCATCTTAGCCTTTTTTTCATTATAGCCCTAAAAATTTGAATCAAACCACCTGCCTAAATTTATGCTTGACAATTCATCTTGAAACATCAAGCATATCTTTCTTGGCCTTTTGAAGTACCCATTTTCAGAGCTCTACTTGACTACTATCATTACCATAGCTTCCAAAATCTTAGTTCACAGACTTATTCTCTTATTCAACCAAATTTTTTTCAATTGTAAATAAAAACATACTGCTCCTTGACTACTCTACTTTTCACATTGTCACTGCGTCCCAGCATCTTCACTAACATTTCTACCCAGGTAAGTGAAGCTGCCCACTTGGGAGATACTCTTCTTATCATTAATTTTCAAACCCATTCTTGCTCTCAAAATTTGCAAGCTCTAAGAATTCATTTATTTCGCTAATATTTTTATCTTGGACACATAACTCATTTGCTGAATCTCAATGAAGTTTTACATATTCCTTTTGATACCATATTCTCCCATAGTCTTCTCTGTGTTCTTTAGAAAAAAATCAATCAAATTAATCAATTGGACACGACCCTGATTCCACACCAATCCATCCACTAACCTCACTTCCTGCCTTAACTGCAGTAATACTATTCTTGTACATAACACTATTTACTTCCATGTATTAATAAGGTAGGCCTGTACCATACATGAATAGGACCCTCACTAAAGCTTGGCTTTCCTATTAGCTGAATAAAATGCCTGTTTGTAATCAATGAAACTGAGGACTGAAAGGGTCTGATGACTCAACACTTCTTAACTATTAATCTAAGAGTGAAAATTAAGCTGATGCATCTTCTTCCCTTCCTGAATTCACACTGTTCTTCTCTTACTACTTTATCTACAGGTAAACCTATATCTTAGTGTAATAAGTATCATCATGCTAAGTAATTTGCTTTTTCTCAGAATTCAAACTAATTCCTCTGTAATTACTACACTCACTCTTATCACCTTTCTTATAAAGTAGTTTAATTAAAAAAAAAAACAAATCCAAACTAGGCACTTTTGTCTTTTAACTTCATAATCTTTGGTAACGTATCTCTAACAGTGCGACCACCATACCTCAAAAACTCATTTATCATGCTGTCAGCACCTTAGGCTTTATTATTTTATTTGTCAATCCTTTTAGTACTGCTCCTAACTCCTACTTACAATACTTACAATATTTCTTTTACTTTTAAATTGTTTAAAATTTGTACAGCATGGTTTAATACATTCTCGAGTTGTTCTGCCCATCTCTCTTTAACATTTCTCTTATGACTAATTGAGATGCTTCTCCTGAATGAACTGTAGTGAATCGAGGCGTGCGTCCTGAACATCAGATCATTTGCCCCTCTTCTTTCTGGGTTGGGTTGACAATGTATCCCAATCTTTGAATATTTCTTCTTTTCTCAGGATAAATTCATATCCTTCTTCTTGGGACATTTCACTTGCGGCTGAACAGAATGTAAATTCACAAGTCGCAAAAATTACGTTACTATTATAGTAAACGGCATAATTGTAAACACTGCTTATAAATATTCGAAATATGGATGAATATGTAAACATGTAGATTTGCTAATTAGGTAAGAAAATGTGGTATAATCGTAGTAGGGTATACCCAAGTCAGCATAAATTGATTGCTATATATAGTGTTGTAGGTTTAGATCCATTAACAGTTTGAAAGCATGCATGAAAAAATCTCTTTTTGAAGATTGGGTCAAAGTTTTTACATCTGTCAGAGGGTTTGAATTCAGTCCTAGTTGAACTTTAAAATTGAGGAGATTCGCTTGTTTTCTTTCCAGCATTTTACATTTCAGTAGTATGTGCTCAGGGGTTTCTTCTTTGATCTTACAGTACCTGCAAAATGGGCTACTGGCAACTTCTCCATTTGGCTGCTTAATTTTATATGAGACAGAATGGTGGTTGAGGTTAGCTGTATTTGTACTCAGGCGATGAAACCAGACTGATTGCATCCTGGTTTGGAAAGGGGGATAGATTTGATGGTTTTGATTTGGGTAGTGTTTTCAGTCGCAATCTAGTTATGTCCCTTATAGTTAGAGGTTTCACTGGTTCCATTTGGCTTTTAGCTCCTTGCTTTGCTATCTTGTCTGCTTTTGCATTTCCTTCTATACCCAGATGACTAGGTATATATTGAAATTTAATATCACAGCCTAATCTTCCAAGGCTGCTAAGGTTTTCGTTAGTTTGATGTAAGTCTATGTCCAGTGTTTCAAAGTTAGGGTTTGTTAGGATATTGAGAGCAGATTTGGAGTCAGAGAATACTACCATATATTTATTGCTCTATTTCAGTTTAATTAGCGTCTCTAAGCCCAAATTGATTGCAGCTACTTCAGCTGTTAGTATGCTGGTCCCTGCCTTATGTTTTTCCATAATGCATAGGCTGTGCTCTCTTAGAAAACACCCACTTCCACATCCATCTTCACTTAATGATCCATCAACATATAGTTGGTTATATACATCATATTCCTTTTTTAGGAGCTGTCCAAAATGTTGGATTGCAGTTTGGGAATCAATTTTTTTCCTTTTTTGGGGGGAGGAATTCTAGTTTAACCTCTGGAGTTATTGATATCGACGGTGGTTCTTTTGCTATTTTAGTTTAACATGGTCTAGTTTGATGGGGTATTGTGTCCTGGCCATAATTGCTGACATCAGCGGGTGGTTTTTTGGCTCAAGTCGGCTAGCTCTGGCTTCTGGAAATAAGAAATGGTGAGGGGTTGTTTCCAATTTTGTCAGGTATCTTATGATTAAAAGTTTGTATCTATTTTCAATAGGTGGAAGCCCTGCTTCTTGTAGAAGGTTTTGAATCTTTGTTGTTTTTCTACATCCTGTGGCAAGGCGGATTGCTGTATTTTGCACACATTCTAATTTATTGAAGAGCTGTTTTGAGCAAGATAATCAGGCCATACTCAATTACTGGTCTGATGTACTGTGTGTAGAGTTTGAGGAGGGATCTATCCATACTTCCCCAGGTTTTACCACATAGTCTTTGAATAATTCTCATCTTTTTCATGCACGATTGTATGATATGGTCAATGTGAGGTTTGAAGGTAAGCCTGTTGTCTAGAATTATTCCAAAGTATTTAGTTGTACTGGTAGTTGGGATTGTAGAATTTCCTAGGGTAAGTGGTTGTAATCCTACTTTTCGTGAATTATGGAAATATATGATCACTGATTTGGGGACTGATATGGGGAGTTTCATGTTGGTAGAAAAGTTCTGGAAGTTATTAGAAATAGTTTGGAGTTTATTTGCAACTTCAGCAAATGTTTTCCCTTTTGCCCATGCTCCAATGTCATCTGCAAAAATTCCATGTGGTGAGTCAATTTTTAATGCTGTCATATACAATATGAATAATAAGCAGCTGAGTACAGCTCCCTGTGGGAATCCCTTTTCAATAGGTCTTGAGGATGATAGTTTCCCATTTACTTTAACTTTAAAAGTTCTATTATCTAGAAAGCTACCAATCAGCTTTCTGATTGGTTGGGGGAAGCCTAATGCACAGAGTCTTTCTCCTAGTATTTCTTTTTGTGCATTCTCATATGCTCCTTCTAAGTCAATCAGTACAGCACCCATTATTAATCCCTCGTTCATAGTTTTCTGTGCATCTGTCACAAGTTTCAAAATGATGTCTATAGTTGAATGGTAAGCTCTGAATCCAGCTTTATATTTTGGAAGGATGTTATTGGTCTCTGTATACCACTGGACACGGTTGTAGAGCATTCTCTCAAGCAACTTACTAAGGGTTGGTAAACATACAATTGGTCTGTATGAATGTGGGTCATCTTTGGGTTTCCCTTGTTTGGCCACTGTTGTTGTAATTGCTTGTTTCCGTTGCTGGGGGAATACTGCTTGTGTGTAGCAGAGGTTAAATATATGTATAAGAGCTTCTGGAAGTTTCTTGGGGCATTTGATATCCCAGAGATATGGATTTCATCTTCACCTGGGCTTGCTTTTTGATTCATTTTATTAACTGCTTGCAGGAATTCATTTGTTTTAAAGGGCTGTGTTAGCTCATAAGCTGTATTTAATCTTTCATTGTGCATTTGCTTATTTAACTCTTCTTTGTGGGAAAACTTCTGTTGGTAGATGTCAGCAAGTGCTTCAGCTTTTTTGCTATCATCTTCAAGTTAGATACCAGATACAAGTAGGGGATGCTTAATGTTATTCTTTATTTTTCCTGCTCTCATGATTCTGTCTAAAAATTGGTGTATTTTTGATTCAGGTGTGTATCTGTCAATCTTTTCCAAGTAGGAAGCCCATGTCAGGGCTTTTGCCTTTCTCGTGTCTCTTCTGAGTCCTGCGCAGGCTTGTTTAAATTCGATGTATGTTTTAGGGTTTGGGTTTTTTCTAAAATTCTTTTCTGCATCTCTTTTTGCAGTAAATGAGGCTTGACACTGGTCATTCCACTATGGTTTTGATGTCTTCCTTGATGATTTGTTTATGTATTGTTTGTTGGTAGTTCTAGGTTTTGATAATATTGAAGCTTCTTTAAGATGAGTAGTTAGTCTTCTGGTACATAATTTTGTGTCTTAGCTTTCTTGAATTGACATGTAATCAATATTTTTGAGAATTTGGTTCAATTTAGTCCAGTTTGCCCTGTTATGGTTAAATTTTGGTGTGTGCTCTTCTTCTTCATAAACAGTTCTACCAATTTCTACCAGTATGGCATAGTGGTCTGTTATTAGGTTATGGACTGTACTCACTTTTGAGTATTTAGATAGTTTATTTGGCATTAGTTGTAGGTCAATGGTGGAGAAAAGGTTAGTTTTGCTGTCGTAATAGGTATTCATACCATATGGTGTGGCTATTGACATTTCTGGGAATTTATTTAGTAGGTTTTCTAAAAATTGGCCTGCTTTGTTGGTTTTCTTTCCTCCCCAAGTAGGGCTATGAGCATTGAAGTCTCCTGCTATTATTATTTTCTGATGAATCATCTTAGGTACAATTTCTGCAAGGAATTCCTTAGCTTCTTGGTTACCATTGTGATTGTATAAGGAGTATATTGTTAGTGTTCCTCTATCTTTAAGACTTATTTTTACTCCAACTACATCAACCTCATTAGGGTATTCCTTTGGTATTATGAAGTTGTTCTTAACATCTTTCCTTACAAGGATAGCTACACCCCCTCCTTTCCTGCCAGATGATCTTTCTTTCTTGTAGATCTCGCATTTTTTTACCCATAGTGTACTTTGTTGGTTAATGTGCGTGTGCTGGAGACATATAACATTTGTACGTTTTAATTTAGTATACATGATCAGCTGGTTTAGCTTTTCTTTTGAATGATATTGAGAATGTGTTCCATTGGACAATCTTAGTGTTGTTTTGCTCTGGTTTTGTAATGGTTCGTTGTGGATTTGGTCTTTATGCATTGGCCATATAGTGGTAAGCTTGATGGTTATTTAGGATGGTGATTAGATCAAGCTCTGCAGTCTCTACTAAGCTTTTAGAGAAGTATTTTGTGGCTAGTTCTCTCATGATGACTGCCTTAAGTCCTTGGGGCATTTTAGCTTGGGAAAGGATACCACGTGCCATGGTGTTGGCTATGAGGTTGGTGATTGCCTTGACTGTGTTGATGGGCCTTGATTATGTGGCCTGGTTTGTGGCTGATGCTACTAGAGCTCATGGCCTGGAGTTTTTCCTGATATCTGGTAGGCTTGTGGGTCTTTCTTGACAATTGCTGTCACTGTTGCTTGCTGGGGCAGGGAACAGGGAAGAGAATCTGGCAGGTATTGGAGATTTTGTGGTGTGCTAGATGTTCTTGGTGTCCATGGTGTCTCAAGCATGCTGTATGTTGGGGAGAGGGGTGTGTTGGGAACTGTTTCTGAGGGGATAGCTGGCTTGTTGTATTTACTTACTTGTTGGGCAGCAAATGGGATTGGTATATTTTTTATTTCTGCCATTCTAATTATGTTAAGACACTCTCTGTACTTAGGACATAGACTTCTATTATTAGAATGATGGGGGCCATTGCAATTTATGCATTTAGGTTGGGCTTTACAGTCATTGCTTTCATGTTCTTCTTGGCACACTATGCATTTGTTTATTGTGGTTTTGCAATGCTTGTAGGTATGGCCTAGTCTATGGCACTTTTTACACTGAATTGGTTTGTCCTTGTATGCTTTATGTGCCTTTGGCTGCCCAAATAGAAATATTTGTTGGGTGATCTGGGGGTGTCCATCCAACATGAAAAGTACAGTCCTACGTGTTTGTGGAGTGTTTATTCCTGGTTTACCTAGGAGGTGGATAGCCTTAACTGGAATGTCTTCCCCATTGGCAGTCATTAAACCCTCTTTTAGTTCAGCTTCAGGGATTTCACGTGATATATTGTATACTACAGTTGTTTCTTCTTTTTGGTGAGGTTTCCACTTTTCAGTTGTCACCTGGATGCTTCCAACAGTTGTTAGTTGCTTAGCTGTGTTGGCATGGTTGGCTTCTGGGAACAGGACTTCTAATGAGCCATCTCTAGCTATGTTGATGCTGAAATTGCATCTTAGGGCCTTGAAGAGCATTAATCTTATCTGCTGTATGTTCTTAGGTAAGAATAGTGTCTCCTGAGATTTTGGAATCAGTCTTATAACTGTTCCATCATGGATGTATTTCTCTGTAGTTTGTTGGGTTGGGTTATAAATTAGGAGTAGTTGGGTGGTTTGGTAATGGCCTCTATGGTTTGTAGCCTGTAGAGGACTAGTAGATGGCTTCTTCCTTTTTGATTTTCTCTGTACAGTGATGAACTCAGTTTCTACTGTGCTGGTTTCTGGTCTCTCCTGAACTGTGATCAGGGTGTTGTTTTGGCTATCATCAGATGTTTCAGTTTCAATTTCCAATGCAGGATTTGGGACTTGATTAGGGAAGAGTATTGCATCTCCCCAAGACTGGCCCCCTTCCAAGTGGGGGCCAGGTGGATCTGGTTTTGACATTTAGTCAAGGAAAATGGCAAAAATATTAATAACAGGTAAATCAATACAATAAATATATCAGCTAAGATACTTGACCAAAAAAAAGGATAATAATTGTAATCCTCCTCAAAATGGTAGTAAAAAGGATAATTTTTGTATTATTTATTTTCTAGAAGAATTTCTTCTTCTTCGGCTTCCAACCTATCTTTAACTGTGAAAAGTTTGACTGACTGCTTCCTCTCAATTTGTTAACATGCCCGTACAATATCCTACTGTTACGCCATCTTGCTGCATCTACCAAATCCTCAGTAATTTTGTCCATGACATCCCTTTCACATCTTCTTAGTTCACACTTCAATATATAGAAGTAATAGCTAATATTGATTGTCTTCGAAGGGAATTGTCCACAGTTCTTGACATATTCTTGTTCACTTGCTCAGGGAGATCAGTCCAAGTAAAATATATAGCCATGTATAATGTTGTGTAAAGTTCAAGTTTAGCTAGTTCAGTGCAGTTTCTTTTGTCAATGTTTCTCTTTAGCCAAGGGTTTACTTATGCTTAGCTCTTTTAGACTATTGGAAATATGGCTGAAGTTGCAAATAGTCCTGAAGCCTCAGCAGGATCTTTTACTGAAAGTGGCCTCCCTATTGGACCAAAGCCAGATGTGACATACCCAATCCATATCATATATTGTGGAAACTGTGGACTTCCTACTGAAGTAAGCAAATATGAATAAACATAGAATCAACAAAGCGTGTTAAATGTGCACTTTTTATTGTAATTAAACTTTATATATATACTTTGAACTGAATTTTACCAAAAATAACAACTTTTGGGTGGAATATTTTTGTTAAAACTTGTTTTAAGTGACTCTAGGTTTGAACTAAACTCTGTCATTTTCCATTTCAATAATATTCGTCCTTTGGATAAAGTCAACTTGACAATAAAAGAGAATCACCTATACACATACTTTCTCCTTGTGGATCTACTGTTAATAGTCCAAGTTCTTAGACTTTAAAAAAAACCTGTTTTTTGTGGAGACATTTTGTTGCTTTTTCTGTTTGACTGACGATTTTCCAATCGTGGAAAATCACGATTTTCCAATTCCGATTTCATTTTCGGTCTCCCCGGACTCGAATTCATAGGAAACGACCTTTTAATCCAGAAAATATTAAAGGTATTTAGATTCGCGATTTCCGCCCCCTTTGTCTCTGAAAAAAGAGGTATTTTTTCAAAGCCGATTTTGGCCGAATTTACATATGTTATTGAGCAAATTTCTCTGAATATTTTGGTGCCAAAATATTTTCTGTTGCTCAAATGCCTTGTCAAAGGGGTATTTTTACCTGACTATATTGGAAGCTACAGTGATGACAGTGGTCAAGTATGACTCGGAAGCATGGCCGCTCTGAAAAATGGAGGAGGATCTGCTATATGTTTTCCATAGAAATGTGCCTACGTATTGTTTTGGGTACCCTACTGACTGACTGTATTTCAAACGGTAAGCTATACGAAAAATGTGGTTCAATCCCGCTTTCTAGGGCTATAAGGAGAGAAAGGATGAGGTACTAGGATATGTTCAGCGGATGAAGGATGACAGATTGCCAGATTGTGCTTGTCGGCCAACCGACTAGGGCCAAATGAAAAGAAAGCCGTCCCCGAATGGGGTGGGAGTACGCCGTAAGGAAAGATTTAAGGGAAATGGGAACTTCTTGGGAGGATGTAAAGAGGGGGACTTTGAATAGATTGGGACAGAGGAGGAGCGTGAGTAGCTGTGTTGGCCTCAGGCAGCTTGGTGCCGTGGTGAGCTTTTATTAGTAGCATTAATATAAGAAGGCACCCATTCTTATATTGCTGAAAACAACCAGCTATAAATCGTTGTTACTAGGAAGAACAGCAACCAAGGAATATAAGGGAAATCAAGTGGTGAAACAGAACAGGTATCTGCAAGATAAAAGAAGCTTATATTTTTGTCTTTTGTTTGATGCCTTCCCCCTAATTGCAAGGATTTATGGTGGTTATGTGTTTTTTTAATCTCTAAACAAGGGAAATATGTGGGAGGGGGCGGGACATGGACCCACTCCACCTGAAATCTTACGATTTTCCCCATAATCTTCTTACTTAATTGGAAGTTATTTCTTGTTGTGGAAAATTTGCTCCCTCTGCAAAAAAAAACAACTTATTTACATGTACAAGTCAACTCTTGACATGAGTTTTCTGGGAATTATTGCTAGTTTGATTAAATTCGAAATATACTTAAAATCTGCTTCAAAACCTCCGGGATTAAGAAAAACTACTAGTTCTGAAAAATAAACATGTGACTAAACCTATTAAATGCGGTGCAATTTTCTTCTATCCTATTGCATTTTTAAAACACTGTGAAGTTCATTTGTCGCTACAGCAATGTTTGTTTTATTTATTTATTTAAAACTTCACATTACAGTTCCTCTGCGTTTTCTTTGGTTATTTTTTGAATTTTGCTATTATCTGTTGTAGGCATTATCTGCTGAGAAGCTCTTGAAACTTGGTTTTGTTTTGAAATATTTGTTTCTGTCAGCAAGTATAAATAGCTTAACTCAGTTTAGTGTCACATTGGCATATTGGGATGTTTAAAAATGCAAAAACAGTAGTTCAGGGGAAGCCTTTGATATTTTAATATGCACTAAAAGTTTACTTTTTAGATCTGTACTTTCGAAACATTTACTCATGGCAAAACACTAGTAGTATCAACGATTTTATTGCTAATTTTTAAAGGCAAAATTGTTGCAAAAATGCGTTTCAAAACTGTTGATACAGCCAAATGATGCTATGGGATGTCTAGTTTGGGAATTGGCTATTAGTCGGGGAGCCAAAGTTGAAAATCTGACAAAATAGCAATCTGAGGGGGACAAGTGATTTGAGAGAGGTTTTAGACTAAATCGACCATGCTGATTACGAATATCTCGGGAATATAAGCGCCAAAGGGGCGCTTGGTGGTTTTTTGCAACTAAGTTCGTTGATTTTTCTATTTCACTCAGACTAAGTCCAGCTTTCTACTAGAATATTGTAGTTGTCTTTTTTATACCTAGCCAAAACATTAGGCGATCGTTAATTTACCACATCAGTAAAAAAAAAAAAAAAAAAAAAAAAAAAAAAAAACTGCTTCAAGCAAAACAGCTTCAAAATGCTTCAAAATGATTTTACAAGCTTTTGCTTTTTAAAATTTTATTAAAATACGATTGGTCGAATATACATAATTTAAATATGTTTAGCAATGTTTTTTAAGTTATTATTTAGTCAAACTCGTCGTCACTTTCAGAAAGATCGCATGACCCAGCACAAGCACAAAGCAAGTCGCACTTGCGGATTCCAGCACAGGAGCACTTTCCAATACACATATTTCTACACTTGCAATGAACTGCAATACGGTTTATAGAAATCGGCCACTGCGACAATGAATTTGTCAGAGGAATAACCCCGAAAGCGTCACTGTATAATGTCAAATGATTCACTGTCACTCTCTCTGCCAGATTCGTTTGTTTCACAGTCTGTATCTAAGGTAGGACTCTCTACGAGCACAACTGAATCATCTGCTTCTTTGACAAACTTTGAAACCTGACGGCTCAGGGCTCCAACAGATACTTTATGCTTCAAATAGTAAAAGCACTGGTCTGCCTTTTTACTAGAGCTCACTTCTAATGCTTTGCCATACTTCACACTCAATTGCTTTTTCAGTATCCTAACATCATGGGCCTTTATTTCCAGACCTGAACTAGCTAGTCCACTGCTTAATTTCTGCCTTAGCTCACTAAGCGAGTATATTCTTCCTTCCTTAAGACGAGTTTCAATTTCATCCACCACACTTTTTGTAACAGCCTCTCTGGCAGAAAAGTTAGTCTCTTCCTCAGTCTTCTTTTTAAAGAAGCTCAGCATGCATTTTGGTGGTATTTTGCACTCAACTGAATCGAATTTTTGTCTTTGGACCTTGCAAACACAGCAGGCATTTCTCGTAAAAGTCTTTCAGCATGCTGTAATAACTTCTGTTGCCTTTCTATCGTTTTAATTGCCAGAAGATTCTCACTTTTAGGCTTGGTACTTCCCTTTTTGCCACAAATGATGCAACAGTCAGCATATGAGAAACTCACTTCTGTTGCCAATGTTCTAGTGAGTCTTGCAGGTGTAGCTGGCATATTTGCTTCCTGAAGACCTCCATGGAGATCACAAGACAAAAATTTTTGTCTACAAGTTCTATGCCAAACAAGCCTTTTTTGTAAGAAGTTTGGTTGCTGACAGTCCTTTCTTAGAGCATGGTACTTAGCATTGCACTTGCATCTGGTCAATAGAAGTTCTCGGACACGTTTTATATCACTAACAGTGTGAAGCTGTCCTTTTCCATCGGTTTGGCAGATTAAACACTTTGCATAGTAAATTTTTTTTTGTGGGGGGCTATATAGAGCATCGAATTTTTTTCTGGCAAATGATTCCATGCTATTCTGCAAAATAGAGAAGAAATTTAGTATGGTACTAATGGTAACCTTAGAAAAAAAATTCAAGAATTTCTTCATGATATATAACCGATCCATTTCCAGTATCTACAGACTATTATATTATATACGATGAGCATATAAGCCGTGTAAAGACCTGTTTAAAAAAAAATCTTAAACCCCGAAATTACTTACCGGCCCCCCCCCTCCAGCCGGGCTAATACGTCCAAAATTGACGTAAAAATACCCTTCGTAGTGCGAAATTTCAATTTTTTCACCTATGTAAATCATAATCAAATTAAGTCTTGGTCCATAAAAAGATTGAAAATGACAATTCTTAATGCTCCATTGTGGAGGCAATGGGCATTGGAGGCCTAAGTCTCAACCCATTTGAGTCCGCCCTAAATAATAATAATAATGCTCCATTGAACAATTTTACAACTTTGTGGCATAGTATTGGGCATTGCAGCATAGTATTGGCCAAAAAGAAGGTACCACCAAACCTTCTACAACCTAGCCTAAAAGTTTTTTATGCCACCTAATAGCACGTCCAGACTATCCGCTTTCTGGAAAAATGGGACGGAAATCTGGAAATGTAGACAGGTCTTCCATCCCCTTTTTCCGTTTTCTGGGCAGGAAGGATCAGAGGGTCCGAAAATGGAAAAATGGGATGGAAGACTGTAGTGTGGACAGCTTTTCTGGAAAAAAATGCCAGAAGAAGGAGACGATTAAACATGATAAGTGATAAATAAAAATAGTTGTCTGATGTGGTTTAAAATAGAAAAAAGTTAAATAGTCTAACTGAGGCTCTAAAATTGTTTTCTATAGGTTGTGGCACAGAAAAACAGATTTGATAAGGATGGCTGATAAACTTGTACCGATATTTTTTTAAAACCGCTAAGTCTGGAGGGCTATTCCTTTTTCCGGATTTCCATCCCATTTTTCCAGAGAGCGGATAGTCTGGATGCGCTATAAAGTTAGTGACTTGAAGAGCAATGGTAAATAGTGAGATTCTTGACACACAAAAGAGGAAAGAGACGACAGCCAAGTATTGTCAGAGTGTACCACCTTCGATTGACTATGCTTGAAAAAAACCAGTACCACCTACGCTAGCACAAAAAATAGCAAATCACATCGTAAAAACCCACCCGTTGACACACCAATAAATTACTGAATAAAAGTAAGAAATAAGTTGCTTTTATAAGGAGGAACTAATCTGCACCTTTACCCTACTTTTAAACCACTTAAGTAAGCCTCGAACTATCCTTTGACCCCAAAACTGGTAAGACTTTTAGCCTATGCATTATAAATTTATATACCAAGGATTCCTGAAAGACGAGGCGAAACAATAAAAAGTGAAATACTAATAAAAACAAACATTTGAGGATCAGATAATAGAGAATTAGCCTTTTAACCATCAATTTGCACCAGCAAGGCAGATGGCAGTAAACATAACCATAACAAAGCCACGAGAACGATGCAGTGTCATCTACTTAACAATAAACAAGTTAAGTTTTAAAATTTTTACCATAGATGATTGAGTCGAAACTTTGACCTCATGTTAAACTATGAAGCGCACTTTGGTGGTCGCAATTCCCGAAATAAATGGAATCAGCATGTTCAAAAACATTGTTTCCAAAAGTCAGAACTCATGTACCAAAATGTTTTTTACAAATCGTTATTTGACGACTTTTTCAACTTTGGCTCCCCGACTATATCATTTAGCTGCTGACATTTGGTATTTGTTTTTAAATTTAAAGAAAGCAAAATTTTCCCGTGAGAATTAAAGAACAAATTAAAGCGCATAAATCACGATGAATAATGTAGCTAGATTTAAAATGAACATAAATTACCTCAGGTAACGGGAAAATTATTGCATCTGAAGCCCTCCATAAGGCTAAAGTCTCGTTTGCACTTTACTGGAAACTAAATAGACAGCTTTAACTAGGTTTTGTCTGGCCAGTTGGTTTTGTTGATATCGAGAAGGATTAGTTTTGAAGGAGGAAACATGTGCGAAAGCAATGGACTAATTTATTTGTCAAAAATGATTTGTGTCATGATATTTCTACAATATAAGTTTGATGTTGCTCCCCCTCAAAGCTCCTGGAAGGCTACAGTGTCACTTATGCTTAACTAAAATAGAAATGAATAGCTCAAATTGAAAATGACAGACCGTGAAGCCCCACTTTAGTCTAATCAAACAGTTTAAAATCAATGCATGACCTAGGTTTCAACCAGGTGTAGCATGTCCCCATTTTGCAAAATTTGTGCTTTATAAGTAAGTTTTAGGTATCTGTAATGCAATATTAGTCTTAGATTTGTAATCAGCAAGCTGAAAAAAATTCTGAGTTACCTGCTTCAGTGGAAATAAGTGCCACTTGTGAAAAATGTTCTTAGTGTGTTTTGATTTCGGTCATTCTTTTTGTAATCTCAATGATTTTGATTAATAGCATTTAATCATTTCTGGACCATTCTCAAATAGTCTTGGAATTACCATAGATAGAAATAGGCGCAAAATTTCTACATGAACATAGGGGGTAAGGGGAGAAGCTGCGAGTTTCGGGGCACCCTAAAGCTTTCAAGCATACAGATTGAAAGTCCTTGCATTCCTCTGTTTTCAACAAAATTTCCCATGTTCATTATTTATGAATTTTATATTTTAATCTTGGATGCCAGTCATACAATATTAACTTCAGATTTGTAATCCGAAAGCTGAGAAATTCTAGAAATCAATTTTGGTAGAAATCAAACACCATTTGTGAAATATGTACCTAACGTGTTTTAATATTTAATCATTAAAAAGTGTTTGGGATTGTTTGCGTTAACAGATTGCCTACACAATAAATTGATAAGCCTTTTGTGACGGTGGCAGTAAGATTATGTTTGCCTAACTTCGAATGAAATGGTACCTATATTAAACACATCATGCCTCTTTGTGACTGCATGATCTAGACTTTATTTTTGCAGAGTTAATTTATTCTTCTGTTCCTTGTTAAGGGCTTAAACAATTATATACACAAATGCGAGTTTTTTTCGTAGTCATACATTTCCCTCCAGAATGTTTAGGGAATAGTTAATGTTAGGTAGCACCTCGTATATTCGCTTGTACATTTTGACACTCTCGAATCAAGAGAAGTTGGAGGCATTGTTATATTGGACATTGGAGGGGTATTCTTCTCCAGATTCAACTTCCGCTTGATTATATCTTTCGGTGACCTCCTTCTTTCTCCGGTAGGGTCCCTTAGCCTTGGCAACGACTATTTCCTAAATAAGCTGTGAAGGAGCATGAACTAAAGACGTACAACATGTCTAAATATTCAAATGAGGGGCCGAGAGAGAGATGAAAGATGGAAAGGTATGTGCCACAGAGCTCTACTTAAGACCCTCAAATTGGACAAAATGGAAACTTTCGTGACTGATTTCAACAAGATATGATATTCTACCATTTGTAACACCCATACACCATTTATATGGATCTTTGAAGTCCATATTGCAATAATAGCCTCAGCTTGATAACCAGAAAACTTAGATAACTTTAAATACCCTTTCTAGTAAAAAAGAAGTGCTATAATGACTTGATAGCAGAGGTACTAGGGGTGCCAGGGGCACTTAGAACGTTAAAGATCATCATGATTGGTTTTATGCCCTTAGAAATGGCGCTATAATTTTTCATTTAGGATCGAATTAGATTCTCTTTAGTTTTATGACCATTAGTTCCATAAGTCCGATCCTTGGACTTTAATAATGTTTAATTTGATTATTTTTTTCTAGTACTGCGAGTTTTATCCAGATTTTGAGAAATGCAAGGCTTGGCTAGAGAAAGCTTTGCCAGATACATTTGCTGAAAGATTTGCAATAGGTAAAGTATAGAATATACTAAACTACAACGTAGATAATTGGCCTCCCATTAGTTTTAAAAATGTATTGACGGAAATTAGAGATTTATTTTGAAGGTGATATGCACTCTAGGAAGACAACCAGGCTCCCAGGGACGTGTGCTCAGGGTGGGGGAGATATTGAGCGCCTACTCTGTCGAAGGAAATAACTTATCATTGCTGGGGAACTTACCCAGGATTAACTTGTTATCGGTGACGCCTTATAGCGCATTAAAATGCTACTAACTTGCTCTAGGAAAAAGCATGAAATGGTTGAGATTTTCTGCGCACCATTTCTCATTACAGATGAAAACAGCAAAGAAATGCTTTCGGTTATAACACTAGTCAACGAACTTATTGTATCTTGGATATTTCATTCACTTCGTAAGATTATTTTTATCCTCTACAGTTTTTGCGTAAAAAATTAGATTTTTTTTATGCTAAGTTGAACAACGTGTAAATATAAGAAATGCAATTATCTTTGAACGATTCACTTGTGTATTTGTATTACATATATCCAAGACTTCAAAAAGATTATTTTGTCATTGCGCAAATATTCAAATTGATCGGTAAGTTTGCATTATATAAATTCTAAAATACATCTCAAAGAAATTTTATTCGACAATTAGACGCTTTAAAATTTAGGACAAAATTTAATTTGGTTTAGCCGAAATCTGTGAATTTTTGGCACATTTGTGTGAAAATGGTGTCTTAGTCTTTTAAATCTACCCAAGACAAAGTTAACGATTCGTATGACTTTGAGAGTCAATTATGATCGAAAGTTCAGAAGCTTCTCATTGTGTGAAGCATTGCACATAGTCATACAAGAGTGGCTTTGACCAAAACATCATCAATGGGTCTTTATTGGACCGAATTATGTGTAGATTGCTGTGTAACGGATGCTTCGGTCTTGGACTGCTTTGAACAGTAGTAATTCATTGTATAGGCTATACCGAGGCTTCAGATTAAAATTTTACCCAGGTGATAGAGTGAAAGGAAGATAAGCTAAATTTTTCCTTTGAATGGTATAGTATATATTATGGTTTGTGATTTGTTTGCTGCTATTAACTTAAAACAGTAGGTATTACATCTATTGGGACGAACATACCGGTATATGAGGATTTTTTGCATAAGAAACTAAAACCATGCCGTTTAAAGCTGATCCTTGGCGTTGCTCTGGATGCATACCCCCCCCCCCCCTCACCCCTCCCTCTTATTCTGTCTTTTTGCGTGTAAGCATATGAATCTGATCTTTTATTTTTAGCTACAAAGTTCTACATTTCTACAATAAGAGGGGAGCTATCCCTTAGCATCCATATTGCATGCTTAATTCAAATATATTCTTCCAAATCGTTCTTATTTAAAATTTTGTCTTTGGGGCAGGGTCAAAATATATTTTCCTCGTGCCTCAAAAAGGATTATACATTGTGGTTTTGTCTTTTTTTATGCTTGTTGTCCAACTCTTTCTCTCTCTCTCTCTCTCTCTCCCTCTCTCTCTCTCCCTCTCCCTCTCTCTCTCTCTCTCTCTCTTTCTCCCTCTCTCTCTCTCTCTCCGCTATCTCGCTCTCTCTCTCTCTCTCTCTCTCTCTCTCTCTCTCTCTCTCTCTCTCTCTCTCTCTCTCTCTCTCTCTCTCACACACACACACAAATTTTTTCTTTCTCTTTCCGTGTTCTTTGAAGAGAGTCGAAAGTTTGATGAAATATTCTATTTTTTTTTGTTTAGATCCCAATGCAGAAGCTGAAGATGATAAGAAGCACCAAAAGCGTGGAGGAAAGGGATTGGTCAAACCTAAGAAGAAGGAAGAGGGACCCAAAAAAATTTGTGTATCATTGTCCATGAGAGGAAGGAAAAAACTTACTGTCATAACTGGGCTTAAGTCGTATGGTATGCTCTAAACTGTCTACGCTAAAAAAAACAAAAAAAAACTATAATATATATTTCAGGACAATGTTATTCAGAATCCGGGCAGCCAAAACTACAGCCTGTGTGATTGCCAGGTGGCACTGGTTATTCATAGATGTGCTTTTCGTCTATCGTTTCTGGATCAAACATGTCCCAGTCTGCTCTTCTTCTCCAACAGCCCCCTTTAATTAAATCAAGTTGAATTTTGGCCAGGTGGAGGGGGGAGTGCATTGATAACATGATCTTATGTTGTCTTAATCTTTAGCAAGACCCGATTCTCGTATCAAGAAGATATAATTAAGCAACTTGTCAATGCTGACCTGAGATCACCTTTTTTTGCCTTTTCCAAAGAGTAACGTATTTTATGCATAATTCATTAAAATTTGGGTTTCAATTAATGTTTAATACTTTTATTCAGCCAGAAATATTTTAAAGCTATCAGACGTTTTTAAGCTGTTTCTATTGGTTTTTATATTACCTATAGTTAGAGCTAGGTTAGAATGTAGAATATAGACTAGTATGCTAGAATGTATCTGTTGCTCTTTTTATAAAAGTGTCTCTTGTATACCCGGCCCAAATTAAAGCAAAGTAAAACAAACAAAAAACACGTAATTTTCTATATAGTTTTTATTGTTGACTTTATGGCTTTGTTAAATGGCAAAAAGCAGAAACTAAGGACAACGAAAAAAACAAGGTGAATTCACAGCCAGTGAAAACAAATAAGAAATACAAATAAATCGGCCGGGGCCTCTGCTACTTTTTCATTGTCCTACGTTTTTGCTTATTGTCATGCTCAGCCAATGGGGTCTGAGACCACGTAAACATCAAATGGTATTGTTTTTTTTCCTCGGAGAGAAACTTGGGTCTCAGCTCGTCACTTTCCCGTCCTATTTTGCTCTGAGACCCAGTTCGGATCCCAGACCTTTCTGATTCCATTTCTAAACTTCCTTTAAACCTAAACTTTTCAAGCAACATATTTAATCTTTCTCAGAAAGCATAAAAAGTTTATTGTTAGGCTTCTCCGCATAGCTGTTCTTTTTGCCAATTTCTCCTATTGACATAAATTGCCTTTTCAGCAATTTTTAATCTTAACATATCATATATCTTGCTGGTTTTATTCTATATAGGAACTTGAGCTGTCCTATGGCAGCTCGATGTTAGGTCACTTTCTCTGGTCACTACCTCAGTATAGATGTGCTGTATTATTTAATAGGGGGTAATAGAAAAGTACAAGTTTATGGATGCGCTTGGGTCAGGATCAAATTGTCCCTAGATGAAATAAGCATCACTAGCTGATTATTTTGGAATTAATCCCCAATTCAGTGACCATCATCGGGTTTTTTGTCGTTGATGTAACCGGACGAGGAATAAATGTCCCCCCATATGTTAAAATCTGTCCCCTCCAAGGAAACTCAGTTTTTTAAAAGGGCTATAGCGTTTGCTTTGATAAAATTTTTGGGTTGTCAGCTTAACTGATTTATTTGCGTCAGTGAATCCGTAATTTAAGAACTCCTTTTTTGAAGGTATTAGGTAATAACCTCATGTTAAAAGTAGTTTTTTCTAATCCCTATGAATATTTGTAGGCATTGATCTTAAAGTAGCTGCAAAATTCTTTGGCACCAAATTTGCCTGTGGTTCTTCAGTTACTGGGGATGATGAGATAGTAATCCAAGGTGATGTTAAGGACGACTTGTTTGACATATTACCTGAAAAATGGTCTGAGGTTAGTATTTTATCGATACGTTGAAATTATGTTAAAGTTTAGGGTCGCAAAATTCCATTCTTATGATAATAGGCACGCACCCAATATTTATATTTTTTTCTAGGGGAACATTCGTCAGAACAGCAAACAAGTGTCGAAAAATGTGAATATTATTGGGTATAAAAAACGAAAAGTAGAAATTATAGTTGCACCACTAGCTACAACCTAGTAAAGAACAATTTACAACACATAGTAACTAATAGTTAAAAAACGTGTTTAAAGAAAAAACTGTAAATAAAAAGGTGGTTCAAGAAAGATATCTATTCTATAGTTTTATATAAATAGTAAAAGATAATCGCGAACACGCATTTCTTGAAAATTTTGAAAAAAAAAAGTTGAGAGCACTCGAAAGTAATGGCGAATAAAATAAAACGCACACCGTTGGAATCACCTTGGGCATAAACCCTTGATCGAATGTTTTGAGCCCCTCTTTTTTAAAAACTGAGTTACTGTTTTGTATGACTAGCAGTGATGCATCTCCTTTAATTTTAATTTTAGTACACAGAACCTTGGAATCTTGGAGTGATTTGCCTGTAGAGCCGAACTGTAATTCCTAGCTGATATTAATTATATTTATCAGGCATTAGAATGGGTCATTATAGTTTGAGATATTTTACAATTCGTTTAATGTTGTCACTAATAAATAATTAATCTTTGGGTCAATGAGGTAATGTTGCACCCAATCTATCAATGTTTTGTAAATAAAATATCTGTGTCAATGTTACCGTGAATGTGCGAAATTGGTGAATGTCTGACATTCACCGGTGAATGTCTGAATTACCTTTTTTTCTCCTTGAATTTAGTCAGCCTTACCAGTCAACTTTTTCAGTTTAATGCTAGGTTTAATGTTGACAGGTTAGGTTATGTTAGATTGGTTTAGTTTTGTAAACCATTTCAGATATTTATAATCAAATTAACCTAATTGAACCCAATTTAAACTAACATAACCTAACTTTAACTTTTTTTATTTTTATTTTTTTTTTTTTTATTTACAAACGGGTTACAATAAATAAATAAACAAACATCTCATTTAAAAAAACACAATCCAATGCATTACTGCATGCCGGACAAAACCCGAAAAAAAAAAAAGAAAAACACTTTAAAAAATATATATAATATTTTCTATTATTATCATTTATTTCCTCGGACCCTAATGTAACCCAAAAAGGGTCCAACCCAAAGACAAATAAATATCTTCTCTTACCATCATAGCTTGCATAAAGTTGAAAAAGCTGACTCCCAAAGCTAATTGAATCCAAGCAGAAAAAAGGAATTCCAGACATTCACCGGTGAATACCGACATTAGCTGGATTTTGGACATTCACGGTAACATCAACAGCCCAAGTATAACCTCCGAATGTTTTTTGGACTATGTAGGGTGTCCCCTGTAAAGAGGTACAAGTCAATAATAAAAAAAATAAGCATGGTTGGAACCAAGTGCTAATAGTAATTAGAGGGGAATGTAAGAAAAATGTATTTTAGGGTCAGAGGAGTGCATACCACTGATAAGGGGACTGGAGGTAGCTTCATAATTTAAACTTTGAAAGATTTATTTTCTTCTCGGACTCGTTGTGATTCTCGCTGTTGCTTCTCTTTTAACCGCAGATTTCATTTATGATCCGGCCTGATCGTCCTTGTCACTTTTCTACTAACCGCAGATTTTATTTTCCATTATTTTCTTTAAGATTCGTGGGGATGCTTTATGTTGCATGTCATCTAGCCGCACATCTTGTTTGCGCTTCATTTTGTGCATCATTACATCAGACATTTTCCTTGCCTTTTGCTTTAGCTGTTCGGATGCATTCAAAATTGTTTTCAAGATAAAATTATACATGCATAAATAAATATACAGTTGCTCGTTTAAAAGGAGTGTGTATATTCGTTATTCTTTAGTTTTAAGGCATGAGGTGTCAAATAAGCTATTTCAATTTAGTTAAGAAATTCTGGCGTGAAATTGATTCCTACTTTCTGTTAATGCATCAACGAATTATCTATTTTATAGGTTCTGTTTTCTTCTGGGACTCGTTGTGATTCTCACTGTTGCATCTCTTCTAACTGCAGATTCCATTTACGATTCGACGTATTTGCTCTGATGCTGGTTGTCACATGTCTTCTTGCCGCAGATCTCGTTTGCGCTTCATTTTCGTGCATCATTACCTCCAAAGTTTTTCTATGCGTTTTACTTTAGCTGTTCCGGTTCATTCAAAATCATTTGTAATATCGCATGCCGTCATAGATACTAAAAAAAACTTCTTTTTTGGCTTTCCCCCAGTCGTCATGTTTTTGCTTTAATTGCGTTGGTTATATAGTTCAGCACCAAGCAGGAATGTTCCAATGCCTCTGCTCTATAGCATATCTAAAATACGCATTGGTATAATCATCGTTTTATTCTATAGTTTCGAGTCATAGGGTGGCAAATCAAAAATATCAGTTGAATTAAGAAATTCTGTCGCGATTTCAATTCTCTTTTGTGGCAACAATTCTTGGGCAGTTTTTCTGGAAAATATGTAGAAAATCCTCCTCAATTTTTTGGAGTGCCAATGCACTCCAGAATCATATTTTAGAATCATACTTAGAATATACTTAGAATCATACTTTAGAATTCATATTTTAGAATCATATTTAGAATCATACTTGACCACTGTCATCACTGTAGCTTCCAGTTTTCTAATCTTGGTTCGCAGACTTATCTTCCTATTCTTCCAAATCTTTCGCAACTGTGATAAAACACCCTGTGCCTTGGCTATTCTACTTTTACAATTTAATCTGTTTACTTTGTTTAAGCAGTTATCGATTCTAGATTATCAGCTCTCCATTTTTGGCTTTTGTGTGACGAAGACTTGGGCAATTTTGGCTTCAGAAAAATATATATTTGTTGTTAAATTGAGCTCATCTTTTCTTACAGATTGATGAAGATAACATTGAAGATCTGGGAGAAGTGAAAAGATAAAGTCAATGGTAATTTTGTGAACAACATTCTCTTTTTTTCTGAATATTCGTAAGTGATTAAATAAGTTTATTCATATAAAACTTTGCCATCTTAATAGGCAGTGCTTTGTAAAGCCATCATATTTAAGCGGTTATATCCTGGTCCGAGGTTCTACCTGACATTTGCAGGGGTCAGTACTAAAATGAACATAGTAAATAAAAATAACTAGCTCATCAAGCTAGTTCAATACAGGTTTTATCAGTTATAGTTCTCGCTGTACTTTTTGGTACAGCTTCGGAATTAGCTTCAACTCTAGACAAGCGGCTGTCGAAACCAAAACACTTTCACCAGGCTCCATGAACAATGATAATACTAGTGTTGCTAACAATAATAATCAAGATGAATGTATCTAGTGTTCAGTAGCCCTAATGGGGGAGGGGGGTAACCCACTCCTACATTTCAGATATACCCCTTTTTTGATATTTCCATTGAAAAAAGGAAAATAAAAAAATATCTCAAATTCTCCCCCTCCCACAGATATTTTAGAAATACATTCCCGCCTCCTAACATTTTCATGAATAGATGCTTCTGCTAATAATGCAAATTGCAGATGTGCAGATTGGTTAAGCAGGACTGATAATAATTGTTGGGGAGAGCAGATCTAACTTGAGTTAAAAAGACTTAAGGGAAGTGGTCCTTAGAGCTGACCTGAGAATTTTTAATTACTATTTTTCCTTGCACTAAACCTGTCTTCTCCATAATAAACGAATAGAATAAGAATTCTATAATTATTTTAACATATAATACGATTGCAAAAAATGCTCGCGCTTGTTAATTAACATAGATACAAATTGGAAGCAATGATAAATGAAGGGAATATTTTTGCTGCTAATACAAAAAAAAATTAATTTAATTTACTGTCCGTGTCGCGACAATATTAAGTTTAAACTAGTATTATTTTTCTTGATGCTAGCTACAAATTTATAATATCCTTGAAGGGCAGATGCTCATTATGATCATAGTGAAACCCTTTTTTTATTTTCTTTATTGGGGCCACTGTGATTGGATTCTTTTCTCTTGTTTGGGTTGAAGCTCCTTTGTATTTTTATTGCATATAGCTAAAAACAGTAGGGCTCTTTAATATAACTTTGGCCCCCGTTTAAATCGTATATTGAGTCTTAAAATGAAATCTTTGAATCTATGAGGAGGTGAGAAAATATTTTACATTTGCCATTTTAGTCTGAATCTAAATGACCGAAAAGATTAGTGATCATTGAAAAAGTGCTTTGCGCAGGATAAGGTTTGTTTAACCAGGTTCTTATAGGTAGTAGTAAGATGCCCAACTGAAATTCAGGCTTGATTACTGGAATAATTTGAGTCGGACAAATCTCTGGAAGGGTATTAGTTTTGCTTCTGTTTAATACCTTTATATTGATTTCATGGCCCAATTCCTTTGGAATAAAATCATTTCTTTGTGTACTGAAGACTGCCTCCACACTTGGGGAAAGGGGGTCCCCTCCCCAGGGAAAATTGAATACCATTTTCCTAACTTGGTTTTGTGCTAGAACTTATCCTTCCTCTAAAAAAATCCCCTGACCCACCCTCGCCCTTGGTACCAGATCTGAGTCCACCTATGCCAGAAACAATATTTTATTAAAGGGGATATACCTTCGGTTTTCTTATTATTCAAACACAGATATGTTACCACTTCAATTTTTTTCCCGTGGAGATTTGTAGTTATGTTCATGAAAACTTAAAGGTCTGCGCAAGAGAACTAAGCAGCAAATTGAGGTGAATGTTGATATCTCATTTAGTACTAGATTTTGCCAAGAATACTACATTTTTTTTCTTAAGATTATAACACACTCTTAAAATGTATGGGGCCTTCGTGCCTAAGACCTAATGTTATGTTATTGGAGCGAGCCCCTCTATCTGAAACTAACTGCTTAGAGAAGGGGCGACTTGTATTTGGGTATTTGCCGTTACAGCAAGAAATGGTCAGAAATACACTCCAGGATGATAGTGAATCTTTTTTCATGATTGGTAATAGGTTACCAAAATACTTTGGAAGCAAGTTAGATCTTTGGTTTAGATAAGGAACCAACCTAAAATTTAGGTTAAAAAAAAGTTTTCAACATTTCTTGGTGACACTGTTTAAAATTGTAATTGTTTTTTGTTTTTTTAAGTCTAAGCCTCTCCAAAAACTCTCACAGGTGTTGACCCGATAGATAAAAAAAAAGTGTGAAATTCGAGAGGCGATGGACCATTGCACATTTGACAGATTTTTTTCGAAGGAGGGAGGGGATGGTAAGTTTGTTTAGCACTAGAATCTCTCATTAGATAATCCTTAATGGTTTGCCAGTTTCTTCTATAAAAGAACTGACTTTCAATGTACGTGGAGGCTGATTGTGTCCAAGTGTGTAGTGTCGACGATCAAGTTCATTGGGTAGTTAAGCACTACCAGTTTCCAAAGCTAGATGTAACCCTGACTGAGATGTAACCCTGGACTGAGTCAGGGGCGGATCCAGGATTTTCTTTAGGGGGGGGGGCAAAATAGGTTTTTCCCATAAACGTTCATTAAGGGCCAGTTTAAATAACGCAAACTTGCATTATTTAAATAAATTACACTACTTTGAACTACGTTAGGGGGGCGCCCCCCTCCCCCCTGGATCCGCCACTGGACTGAGTTTACATGGCAAAAATCCTGTTAAATCGTCAGATGTTTCCAGGCTTTAGGAAATCCTATCTGTCTGGTGGCAGGCTCCTTAATTTTTACTAGGGACGACATCTCAAACTGATAGCCTACGCTTGAGCAACCTCACAATAAATTTTAAAGTATAAATTTTAACTCTAGACTAAAGCAAATTCTGCTTGGGACGTTACGGCTTGAAAAGTTGACCTTTTGTAATAAAGATCAAAGCGCAGACCTATGTTTTGAAGCGTATTATAACCGTATAGTTTGATGGACATAGTATTAATAATTCCCCAATTTTCTATTATTTATTTTCAATACATGTGCACTTGATTTTTTTTTGTCAATGAATTATGAAAAAAGCAAACAGTAATTTTAGAAATAGTTGAATTGATAAGAGTGCCCACTAACACTCAATCAGGACACAGTGATATGGCAAGCAACAAGAGATGAGGAGCCGAACCTTGAAGTCTGGTTCTTATTGAATTTGATGTGGCGATTTGGATGTAATTCAGTCAAAGGGTTGACTGTGAATTTTGAATTCAACGTGGTGTTGCGAAATGATTCGGTTACCATAATATGTAAAAAATAAGCACTTATTCCACTGACGAAAATTCTTAGTGCACACGACAAAATACGGCAACAATAGTGACTGGAAACTTTTTTGGAAATAGCTGCATTGGATTTCTCTAATCAAAACGAGGAAATTAATAAAATGGAGCTTATTTATCTCTAAGACAGGGGAATAGAATAAAGCAAAAGAATATTTCCATTGTACAAAAACCAATCTTTATCAGCAGTCATGTTTCAAACCACTAAAGAATCGAAATTTCATCAGTAGCCTATTTATGATTGTAAGCCTCACTGTCACGCCAAAGCCGGACTTGAGATCTTCTATAAACAGTTTTCTTTTTCCTAGCCAACTTGGCAGTTGAACTTTACTTTTCAAAAGAATTAAACCATTCTTGATTTGAAAGAACTCAATGAATTTTTAGTGTTTCCAGTACTGGGGGTATAACCCAAACCTTATATTCGGAGTTGGTATTACTTCCTATCATTGTTCAAGGTGACGCTGTTAGGCAATTGCCTCTCGGAAAACCAGTTATAGGTTGTGTCCGCTCTTGAAGTGGACAGAAGAGTGTCCACTAAATGCAAAATCCACTGATTTTACATTTTCATCCCTCTACTGATTTTGCATGGAATTTGGTGACTTAATTCAGATAAGAAATGCCCAACAGCTGGACGAGGATTATTTGGAATTAATTCCTTCTTTTTGTTGTCCATATTACTTCCATGAAAACTTGGATTTTACCGCAAAGAATGGTGGTCTAGACTGCAATTAATAATAAAAACTTTTTATGTAAAAGAAGTTTTTCAATGAAAAGTAAAGAGCTACATTAAATCAAAGATGAGCAAAAATAAAGTCAAATAAATTTTCAAGTCTTAAACTACCATAAACCACCATCCATAAACAAATGAAACCCTAAACGAACAGAAATTATAACAAATAACCAAGTGAAACTCAAAACGAACAGGAACTAAGGAAAATAGGGCTGACGCCCCCCTGTCTTCTAAAGACCGCAATATAATTTGCACTTCACTGAAAACAATGCTTATTTTGAGCCATGTATTTTTATTTCTCATAATATAAAAAAATCACCATCATAACAAAGAGTACTAATAATACTGGTATCCATTCCTGAAAGAATTAATAGTTTTGAATTTATTAAAGTTAAAAAAAATACAAAATATTTAAAATATATTTTGTTTCCAGTAAAGTGCAAATTATCCAGTAGTGCTATCCAGTAAATTGACTTAATTTTTATCATATTTGGTTCAATGCTGCTCTTTATTTTTCTTTAGAAAACTTCTTTTGCAGACAAATTAAAACAAAATTAATTTCTGTTTGTTTTCCGTTGGTTAAGAAACGAATATTTTAAATCCTTTCTGTTTTTCTCTATAAAGAATCCAGATTTTGGCTTGTTTATATGTCGACAAAATTTTGCAACAATTTTTAACAATAGTTGTTCTGTAATGCTTTAAATTAAAGGATATGGGGGGAAAATATTCAAATATATGGTTTGAAAATCTGCAGGATCTTTGGGGTTCTATAGGGCTGACGGAATTCTAGCCCCCAGCATGCTACAACCCTGAAAATAGGCAAATATTGAGCAGATATCCCCCTACACATGCCCTGAAAGGTTCAACTTTATTCCCCTAACCTTTCCTGAGATATTACAGATACACCCTTTTTGCCAACCTTTGATCCGCATAGTGCATTTTGATTTAGTTCAGTTTCCCATTCAACATATCCTGACACTTTAACTTCATACTTTCAGCCATTCCTAAGACATCGCAGATATGCCGTATGGAAAAAACTAGACACACACAGATGTCTTTTGATTTAATTTAACATCCGCACAAAATTAATACCCTTTTCTATTCCCATGACATTGTATCTGTGCAATTTTGACAACCTATAGGCACTTAAACCCTTTGGTTTTAGTTCAATAGTAGTAACAGAAGTAGTAATAATAGTAGCCCTGAAAGTTTCAACTTAATACCCTCAGGCCTCAGCTATTCTTGATATATTGCTGATACGTCCTATTAACAACCGGAGTTCACATAGTATCTTTTGATTTAGTTCTGAAGCAACAAAAGCTTCCCCTAAAAGTCTCTACTTTATGCTATATTCCAGTCCTAGGATATCCCGCCTATGTCATTTTGTCAACCTGGATGCACGTAAACAATTTTTATTTAGTTCAATGGTAGCAGTAGTAGGAAAAGTAGTAGTAATATTAGTATCCCTGAAAGGTTTAGCTTAATACCCTATGACGTTGCTGAGAAATTGTTCAGACACTTCTTTGATAGCCCACATGTACATACTGCCTTTTGATTCCGTTCAACCTTTACCTTAAAATCCCCCGAAAGCTCAACACTGCCCTCACCGTTCCCTGAAAGTTTTACCTAATACCCCCTAGCATTGGCAATAAAGTAATCGTAGTAGCAGAAGTAATAGCCGGAGCATTGGGAGTAGTGGTAGTGATAGCAGCAGTAATATTAGTATTAGTAGCTGTAATAGTTTTCACATTGTGCCTTTTTCGTCTAGTTCAATATCCTCTCCTCAAGCCCTAATAGTTTCAACTTAATACTTTTAGAAGTTTCTAAGATATTGCTGATACGCCCTTTTGATAAGCTCCATGCACATTGTGGGTTTTAATTTAGCCAGGTATCCCCCTCAACAATCCCCAAAGTATTACCGTTAATCTTAGTAACAGTAGTACCAATGGCAGTAGCGGTAGTAGTACTACTAGTAGTAGTAATAGTATGCAAATAGTAAATTTTTACTATTTCAACATCCCTCTGAAAATTCCCTGAAGGTTTCATCTCAATACCCTTAGCCTCGGTAGTAGTAGGCGTATTTTTAGTAGTAGTAGTAGCAGTATCCGCTGAGTGCCTTTTGGTCAGTTCATCATCCCTTCCAACGTGTCCTTAAAGTTTCAACTTAATACTCTAAGCCGTTCCCGGGAAATCGGTCATACACATTTTGGGGACCTGAATGCACATTGTATGTTCTGATTTAGTTCAACGTCTGATAAATATTCTCTGGAAGTTTCACCTTAATATCCTCAGCCTCAGTAGACGTGGTAGTCGTAGCAGTAGCAACAGTGGTAATATAAGATAAAAAATTTATTTCCGAAAAATGGCTATCACAAGCGCGTGTGGGCCGAATTCGCACTCTAGAGTCGAAAAGTACACACGCACACACAAAGGAAAAAAGAGAAACAACCAAATTTAAGTCAAGAAAAATTTATCAAAATGGCTGTAAAAAATTTAAAAACGATTATCACGCAGGATTAAAGGGGAATAAACTAAATAAAAAGACAAGGACAATTTAGTCTTGAGACTAAAACCTACAGAGCACAATTTAGTTAAAAAAAACATAGAAAGAAAGCTCAAAATTTGCAAAATAAACATTAAACAATTGTAAAGTAAAAAAAAGGGAGACTCACTCATGTTACATATCCACTCTGGTACGGGACAAAAATTCTTCTATATCTTTCTGTGGACAGCTTTATTGGGGTAAGAAGCTGTCATTTTTGTAGAAGCAGAACAAGGTCAAAGGGGAGAAAATTGACTTGGGAAAAGGGAATTTGTCCATGAGTTATTGAATGTGTTGTTGGCGAAACGCAAGAAAATTTTTGTTCTCCTTTTGCTAAGGGTCTTATAGCAACTGAACTTATAGGTCACAGAAGCTAATAGAGTTGCTTCGAGTAGAACACCAAAGCAACTGGATAAAATAAAGTGAAAATGAAGTAATTATTCTGTTACGAAATAATCCTATTGTTTGCCTCTATTGCTCTAATTCTCCTGGGTTTTGTATTTAACCTGTTCCCCTGGTGATTTTGTGCTAGAAATTGGGTCAATATTCAAATTACCTATATCTCTATTTATCGAAATATTAGTAAGAATGTTCTTTTTTATTTCAATAGCCTCCCTAGACCACTTGTCAACCCTCTATTCTTAGATATGACCGTGGAATCATCGAATTGTATGTAATGATCAAAGTGGTAGAAAATGTGTCTAACCACCCTGATGAAAACGTGTGGGTGGTAAAATTTGTCCCACGGACAAATACATAAAGGCAACAGGAATTGAACTAGGGCACTGAAACAGAATTTACACATAACCCCATACTTTTATAATAAGTTTTACCCAAGAGGCTATTCCGCGCCCAACATCTATGGTCTACCCAAAATTCATAAGACTTGAGCCCCCTCCAAAAATTTTATCAACTTTTCCGTCACCTGTTTCCAAATTAGAAAAATGGTTGTCAGTGGCACTCCGTCTCCTTTTAGGAACACAAAAGTCTTATTTTAAAAAATCCTCTGATCTCACTAATAAATGAAAAAAAAATTGAACGGGAGGAGAATTCCGTTCTCTGAAGTTTTGATGCTATTTCAGTGTAATCTAATTTTAATGTAAAAATTGCGAATATATATTAAATAATAAATTACAAAAACATTTAGATTTGTTGCAGGATGTAACATTGCCGAGCTTGGATGTTGGATGTTGTTGAACTCTAGTAAATGAATATTCTCCTTATTTGGGCTTTAGAGGAGTTTTACAAGCATGTATTTTACCTATGGGAGTCCTTTTAGTCCTCTGTTGGCAAACCTTTTCATGGATTTTACTGAAACGCCCTCTATGCGTATTTTTAGATTTTCCCCTTGTGTATGGGATAGGTTCATGGATGAGGTAGTATGTATTTGGAAACACGGATTTGAATCCTTAGACCTTTTTCGTCAACATTTAAATAGTTTTGATAAGAATGTAAGATTTACAGTTGAATTTGAAGAAAATAACAAGCTACCATTTCTTGGCATTTTATTAATTAAAATGATTTCCATTTGCTTTTCAAACAGTTCGTGTAACGAACTTTAAGTAAGGAGCGACCCGGCTCAATGGGAACCGAAACTCTAGAAAACGGGTTTTTGATACCAATAGATACATCAAAAGAATCAAATTTCAATGCTGATTTCAAATCTATAACTTTCATCAAGTTTAGTGTTACCCATCAAAAGTTACGCGCCTGAGAAAATTTGGCTGATTTTCAAAAAAAGGGGAAAAGACCCCCTGAAAGTTATAGACCCTTAATGAAAATCACACCATCAGATTCAGCGTATCAGGGAACCCTGTTGTAGAGGTTTCAAGTTCCTATCTGCAGAAATGTAGAATTTTGTAATTTTTACCTGAAGAAAAATCATGGATGTGGGTTTGTTTGTTTTTTGTTGTTTTTTTTTTCAGGGGTGATCTTATAAATTCAGTGGTCCTAGAATATCACAAAACGGCTCATTCGAAAGGAAAATAAAAGTTCTAGTACCATTTCTAAATGACCAAAAAAATTGTAGGGCAACTAGGCCCCTTCCCACGCTCATATTTTTCCCAAAGTCACCCGATCAAAATTTTTAGATAGCCATTTTGTTCAGTATGGTCTAAAATATGATAACTATGTCTTTTAGGATGACTTGATCCCCCGAAGTCCCCGGGGGAGGGCTAAAAGTTATGAACTTTACCCAATGTTAACATATAGTATTGGTTATTGGGAAGTATACAGACGTTTTCAGGAGGTTTTTTTTCTGGTAGTGGGGGGGGGGGGTTCGGGGGTTATGTTGGAGGATCTGTCCATGAAGGAAGTTTTCATGCGGGAAGGGAAATTGCCATGAAGGGGGCGCCGGACTTGCCAGCATTATTTATTGGTTATTGGGAAGTATACAGACATTTTCAGGAAGGATTTTTTTTTCTGGAGGGTGGGGCTGGAGGAGGGGGTTACTCGGGAGAATCTTTCCGTGGAGGATGTTTCATTGGCGTAGGGGACATTTCTATGAAGGGGGCGCCGGATTTCCAAGCATTATTTAAAAAAAGATCAGAAATAAAATTTAAAAAAAACAAGTTTTTTTCAACTGAAAATAAGAAGCAACATTAGAACTTAAAACGAACAGAAATTATAACGTATATGAGGGGGTTCTCCCCAAGTCAATACCTCGCTCTTTACGCTACAGTTTTTTAGTGCTTTCAAAAGAGCTATCTATTCTAATTAAACGGCCTTTGTGATTCAGGGGTTTGTGAATTAAAATTTTTTTTAACTTTTAACGTAAAGAGCGTGGTATTGACTAAGGGGAGAACCCCCTCATATACGTAATAACATATACGTAATAAGAAAAAACAATAAAAAAACAAGCGATACGGCTCAATAGTGATCGAAACTTTTAAAAACGGAATTTTGATGTCAATAAATGTATCAAAAGAATGGGTTTATAATGCTGATTCTAAATATATAAACTTCATTAAGTTTAGTATTACTCATCAAAGGCTACGAGCCTGAGAAAATTTACCCGATTTTTTAAAGAGGGGGGAAACATCCCCTACAAGTGAATCAATTTTAATGAAAATCACACCGTCAGATTCAGCGTATCAGAAAACCCTATTACATAGGTTTCAAGCTCATATCTGCAAAAATCTGCAACTTTGTATTTTTTGCCAGAAGAAAAACATACGAATATAGAAGTTAGTTACGTAAGTTAATTAGTAAATTACGTCATAACCAAATTTAGAGACATCCATTTAGCAAAAGAAAAGTAAAAATTTTATGCAAATTTTGTTTACTTATTCAATGACGGTGAGCCAAAATAAAAGCTGCATTAACTAAAAAACGATCAGAAATTAAATAAAAAAAACAAGTTTTTTAAACTGAAAGTAAGGAGCGACATTAAAACTTAAAACGAACAGACATTATTCCGTATATTAAAGGGGTTGTCCCCTCCTAAGCGCCTCGCTCTTTACGCTAAAGTTTGACTTTCTAACAACTCTATTTTTTTTTAAACAATAAAAAACTTTAGCGTAAAGAGCGAGGCGTTGAGGAGGTGACAGCCCCTTTCATATACAGAATAATTTCTGTTCGTTTTAAGTTTTAATGTCGCTCCTTACTTTCAGTTTAAAAAACTTGTTTTTTTTTATTTAATCTCAATATAAAGAAAGCCTACACACAGTGATAGATATCTGAATTTTCACTCTTGCCACCCAGTCTCGGTGAAGAGAGGAGTATTAATTTCATTAGTGGATGGGGCTTTCAGAATTTGTTCCCAGGAATTTCTAGATTCAGAGTTATTGTTTTTAAAAGACATTTTATTTTTTAATGGTTACCCAATTCAACTCAAAAACGAAATAATAGAAAGTGGACAGATTAAGCATTATGATAAATTAATTGGGGTTTCACAGTCTTCAGAATTGAATTTTCCTAAAAGTTATAATTCTTTACCATATGTACCGGATATAGGGAAAAACTTAAACGGATTTTACGCAAATATAACATTGATACATGTTTTCAGTCAATATGACCATTAGCAGTTTCCTAAATTCTGGAAATGATTTGACTCATGGTAATTTGGCTAGTGTGGTGTGCAGTATTCCTTCTTCTTGGGGTGGCCGAACGCACTAGCAATTTGTTGAACGATTTATTGCAAGACCCAGATCGAGTACAAACGGGCATTTTGGGACATAAACACAGGTTCATTTGATAAAAACATTTAGGAAGAACTCTACGGTCGAATTTAACTTTAAACAAAAATATAGAAGATTGGACACAAAGAATTACAGGGAGAATAGCCACAATACTATGCAACGGTTCTGTAATTGATTTATTTGCAAAAGGGAAGGAGACGGTAGAAATGACTTAAGGACACGAGCAGCCTCATTCTGTATCTTTTGAATGGAATAAGATTAGACTGAAACTTATTTAGGTAAACCAATCCCGCATAATCAAAATGAAATTGTCCTAAAGTAAAATAAAGTGACTTGAGTGCAGAGTCACTTGTAGATTGTAGAAATGATGACGTGATATATACGATGGTCGAAAGTTGCCTACTGAAATTTTTCGGTAGAGGGTGGGATTGTAAACTTGTTTTTACCTGCAAAACAAGTTCATGGTATTTCTAGCTGTTACATAATTTTCACTTTTGTATTAGTTTTGTTCAGTATTGAAGAAAACAAGTTCAGTATTCAGTCAGTGTAGAAAACCCTAATGTGGCCAAACTTATATACTTACATAGAATTTACATATTAAAAACTTTCGATTCAATAGATTAAAATATTTTATAAAGAAAACTAAGTTTTTCTAAGTTACTAAGTTAACTAAGTTAACTAAGTTTTTCAACCGGTTCATAATACCAACGCCCCTTAATGCTTTCGCACGAACAACATAGATGTGATCATTCCATGAAAGATTCTTGTCGGTACCTACACCTAGATAACGAATACTTCTCACTCTTTCAATGGACGATAAACCGTCTTCAAGCATAACGCAAAAGTTAGTTAGTTTTGGAAACCGGCACCAAACTCTACAATAAATAATAAGTTCAGTATTATTTCTTATTATTATTTTTCTTATTTTTTGCGTGGGAAATATTTATTTGAAGCTCATGTAAATGCTCACTTTATGATTTTCTAGTTATAACCTGAGCAGCTAGCATTGTATTATTAATACCTTCTCAGCCTAAACAAGATTTGGCAGCCTCATTAATCATCATGAGCCCTATTACTTTCCTATGCACCCTATCTTTCCTGCCTGAGTTAATCAGTTCTAAATCAACTAATGTCAGGTTTCCTATCCCTGTGACACGTGTTTCTGAAAATATTATTAAGTTCAGTTCCAAGGGTCTGAATTCGTCAGTCAAAATGTCGGTTAAATTGGTGTTTTTTAACATTAAAAATTCCAAATTTCCATTTTCTTTAAATCATAGAAGTTATTATAGCCTCAGGAAAAGCCATGATCCCAGAACCAGAGCAGGACGGACTAAAAAATATTCTCAAGTCTACTCATAGCGCTGAATCCGGCGTAAAACCGGATAGCAAAAGGCTCCTGGAACTTCCGGGATGATTGGGTGCTTTTTGTAATCCTAGACCCATTTTGGTCACAACACAGTTTTCTATTCTTGGCGATGCTCTTCTATCAACAACAGTCGAAATCCTGCACAAGCTGTATCAAGCCTATTACCTCCAACTCATAATACATTCACGTTTACAAACATTATGCTACTAGCAGTAGAAGCATCCAAATATTATCTTTCGCTCAGTTAAACATCCCCCAGAGCAACTCCTCAAGTTTCAACTTAATATTCCAAGCTGTTCCTAATATATTTCTGATACTGCCTTTTAACAACCTATATGCATACAGTGTGTTTTAATTTAATTCAGCTTCCCCTTCAATATTCTCTGAAATTTTCACATTATTAGCCTTAGTAGTAGTAGTAGTACAATTATAGTAGTATAGTAGTAATATAGTCGTAGTATTAGTAGTAGTAGTAGTAGGATTAATAGTTGCACTAACAGTTCTAGCAGTAGTACTAGTAGCAGTAGTAGTGTGCACAAGCTGCATTTTGACCAGTTGGACACCCCCCCCTCATCATGCCCTGGAAGCATCAGCCTAATCCTCTAACCCGTTCCAAAGACATGTGTTGATGCACCCTTTTTACAATGTGTATGTGTACAGTGTGATTTAGTTCAACATCTCCTTAAACATTTCCTGAAAGTTTCATCTTAGTATCCTCAACCTTAGTAGTCGCAACAAAAGTAGTAGTTGTATTAGCTGTGGTGGTAGTTGTAGTAGTAGTGGTAGTACGGTAACTTGATCATTCCCCGGTGGTTCCAACTTATTTCCGTTGGCCATTTCAGAGGTACGCTCTTTTGATAACTTGTATTCATATAGGGCATTTGATTTAGTTCAGCTTTCCCTCAATATTTCCTGAAGTTCTCACTTCATACCCTTAGCCTTGGCTGAGTAAGTATCATAGTGGTGGTAGTAGAAGGACTAGTAGCAGTAGTCTTATTACTAGTCGTAGCAGTAACTATATTTGCAATGCCAATGGTAGCAGTAGTAGTATGTACGTATTGCTTTTTGGTCAGTTGATCATTCCCCTCATCATGCCCTGGAAGTTTCAGATTAATACTCTAACACGTCCCTAATATATTCCTAATATGCCCTTTCGATAATATGTACGCGTGCAGTATGTTTTTATATAATTCAACTTTCCCTTAAAAGTTTCCTTAAACTTTGATCTTAGTATTGTCAGCCTTAATAGAGTCGCATTGTAATAGAAGTAGTAGTTGTATTAGCTGTAGTAGTAGTGGAGGTAGTAGTATTAGTAGTAGTAGTTGTAGTAATAGCAATAGTATTAGTAGTTGTTGTAATAGTAGCAGTAATAGTAGTAGTAGTAGTATCAGTAGTTGCAGTATTAGTAGCGTACACATATTGTCTTTAGGTAAATTGACGAACCCCCTCATTATTCCCCGAAAGTTCCGGCTTAATACCCTAAACCATTCCTGAGATACGCCTTTTCGGCAACTTGCATGCAGATAGTGCGTTTTGATTTAATGGACTCCTCGACATTCTCTGAAAACCTGTCCTTGGCCTTTTTTGACACCAAGGACCAATCATGCCCCCTTTTCCCGATAACAAATACTATAATATGCAAACTATGGGTGAGTTGCATAACTTATAGCCCCTGCCCCAAGGGCTGTGGGATGGTACTTGGACGTTTCAACTATGCTGAACAAGTAGCTATCTAAAAATTTGGATGTTTTTGGGGAAAAGGGGACGTGGAAGGGGGTTGGTTGGCCTCTAATCACTTTTTACTCTTAAAATGGGCACTAGGACTTTCAATTTCTAATCAAATGAGCTCCCTCCAAAGTTTCACGACAGCTCCTTCCATACGAATTGCCTTGGTGAAAAAATGAAATAAAAAATAAATAAATAATACATAGAGCTCACTTCGCTCTTCACTTAGCAGTGCTATTGCGCTGCTTAAGATGGATCTAGGCGTTCCCCTGAAAATCCCCCACCAAGTAAACTCCCCCTCCAAAAGAAAATCCCTCCGGAAAATTCTCTTGCTGTGGAATATTCCCCACCCACAGAAAATTCACCCTGCGAAAAATATCCCCTGGAAATTGCCCCCATATACCCCTTGGATAATTCCAGATGTTCCTTAGAAAGAAAATTGAAAATTGTCACCTAGTTAAGCCAGACCCAGTGCTCCAGCGTTGCCATAAAAGAGCCATAGAGGTTCAATGTATTAATTTCTATTTGTTTTTTCCTGGGGGCACTTCATATGGAAGGGGTGGTTATATAAACTTTGGAAGGGCCTCATTCGATTGTAAATTAAAAGTTCTAGTTCCCTTTTTAAGAGTTAAAAGTTATGGAGGGGGAGGGTATCAAGCCACCTCCCTCCCCCTCCCTGAGATTATTTTCTGCTTGAGAATGCAAATGTTGGATTGTAAGTAAAATTTTGGACAAGATTTGATTATTGCGTCAATATTTTCAATATTGAAATAATTTTACTAAAAAAAGTGGGATGGACAGAGACGGTTATTATTGTTCATGTGGATGGCAGTTCTGCGTAACTTAGTTTTCTACGTAGCTGAAGCCATCACGACCTCCTCAATAGTGTTCTCTGATGTTGACATACGTTGTGTACGTATGTATAAATACGTTTAAACATTTTATATAGGAAAAGAGGAAAATCACCATTTAAAATCTGAGTAAACAAAGCTTCTGGTAGTAATCGCCGCCCCACCCCCATCCCTCAAGAATTTCCTGGCAAGGCCCATGAGGATCTGCCTCCTCTCACCCCCCCCCCCTCTATGCAGGTAGTTATGTGAATGCAATATTTATACTACATAGAAAAAAGATTGTAACAATGAGAGTGATATTATTACTCCACTACTAATAATAGAGGTGTAGACCAAAAATATTCCCAGGAATCAAGAGGGATTCGAAATCAATTTCTACCCCCCCCCCCCTTCCCCAAAACTTGTTCTATATTTATATGAATGTTCACTGAGAGTTAAAACATTTGGGCATTAAGATGCACTTTTTGAGGCACCTGTCCCTCGCCAGTCGCCACTCTTTCAAATAGCTGATGTGTACTTACGCATCACTTCATATAATTTATAAGAACTATGAGGCAAATTAATTTAGTTAAATGAAGCTTCAATATAAATATAAAAAAGTAATAAAAAGGGAGGTATCTTCCCGCAGCACCTTTATCCAGGCTTAGTCCAAATGAAGGGAGATGATAGATTAACTGCTACCCTCCCATACCCATTCTTATATTTATCTGAAGTTTAACGGTGAATGATATAATTTGGGCATTGAAATGTACTCTTTTAGACATCTGGCACACACACCCTAGCCTACACAGTGACCCTTCGCCCCTACTTTATAAGTACATGATGTGCAATTATAGGTAACGAGACATAATTTCATGAAAAATCATTTAAATCAACTGAATTAAATTTTGCATTAAGATAAATGTCCATATTAAAAATTTATCTTGCATGAACTACGTGATTTTTTAAAGACGAATGTGCCACCATGTGGCATTACTTCCTTTGCAGCTGGAAGCTCAATACATAGTTTTTTCATACTTTTAAATCGATTGGAATTCTCAGAATTTTCAATCGATAGTAACTTAGTTCTCTTTGGGGTAAAATCACGCTTTCTTGGGATTTTTCGAAAACCAGGAAACTTGAGGTACCTATTTTTGTACTTTTTCTTTGGCTGCTCAATTTCGCGTGTGGGGGAGCTTTCCAAGAGGGAATTTTCAGCGGGGGGGGGGGGAATTTCCGGGGAAAACGCCGGCTCCCGCCTATGATATACGAAGGATATACGTGAATCACTTCAGTATTCTTTGGGGTATTTGCTGTAATCGCGCATTCAGTATATTTTTTTATTTATGATCTTATAAGATTTGTGATTTTATCTATTTATAATTTCCTATAATTGTTGCTCCCCCTCGCTTAGACGTTGAAGATTGCCCTTTTTTCGTATTTCAACTGAAAAAAATAGAATCGATCCCACTTTGATTTTGGAAACACACTTTGCCCACCCCCACCCTACAATTTCATGATTTGATGCGACTGTTGCACTTGATTTATGTGCTCTTGGAAATCAGGATTTTCGAGGAAGGAAAATCTGGGCTTAAAAAGAACAATAGAGACATCCATTTCAAGTAATCGTCGGTCATTCGTTAGACATTTCTTATCTGATTTCAATCATAAGTGTCAATGTGAAATCGACAAAGAATAGGGAATCTTTTTATTCTGTGCATAAGATGGGCTTTTTTCTAATAGCTAGGAATTGGGTCAGGTAGTGAGAACAATACACAGCCTTATTTGAGAAGAACGATAGCGATCAAAAATTTTTTAGGCCTGGACAACCACTAACGAAAGGATAAAAGAAATCAGAAGATTTAAAGAAGGCTCTTTCATTGACTATTTCAGGGGCTATTAAAAGTATATACGGATATTTTTTTTTATTTATTCTTCTACTACAATTAATTTTTCTATAACAACTATTCAACATAACCTCCATAAAGGACAATACCAATCTATAGGGGGTGCTTCCATTCTTTTAGACCATTCTAAGAAATCGGGTACCCTTTTATAAGCCATATTTTTGCTGAGTCTCTATTTTCGTCAGCACTATTCAAACAGACGCATTTCAACTGTTCTTTGTGTTTTGGGAATAAAAAGAAAGTTCAGATAGGGCTAGATTTGGGCTGTAACCTGGGTTTAGCATCAATTTCCTCCTAGATTCTCTCAAATCTTCTCATTTGACGCGAGAAGAATGCGCTGGAATGTTTTGATGATGGACGAGGATTCCACGCTGGAGCTTTCCTGAACGCTTTTTAGCTAATTTTGCTCTCAATTTTCTCGAAAATTCTACATAACAGGCTTTGGGACACTTTTTAGTCCTCCTAAAAAGTGTATAATTCATCTCCTTCGGAGTTGCAGAAAACGATTTCCATTACCTTGTCAAGAGAAAGTCTGCGTATTTTTTTGAATGCACCTTGTATTTTTAGCAGTAATTCCACAATCCAAAATATATTACCAGTAAGATTTAAAGGGTATATTATGTCCAGATTCCAGTAAAAGAAATGAAAACGGAGGATCAAGAAGAATCATGTTTACGAGATACATATCAATGGCGCTTTGCCTTTGATTAGGATTAGCCCATTGTTATTTATTTTTTTTTTGTCGCAGATGTTTCATGCTTCTTTACGGAGGGGGGGGGGTAGGATCATAAAAGGTGGAATTTCATACAATATAGACAGTATCAAGGGGTCCTGAATTTCAATAACTAGTCATGACAATTAAGAAGAGGGGACTCAGCTAAGGTAGCTGAGATCACCTTCTTGCTTCTGATGCAAATCACTAAGTTCAAACATCTAACATAAGTCTACCGATCACAGTTATTGCGTAATAATATTTAAGTTTTCAGTTAAAACAAGTCCAGTTTGGCTTCCCGCTGCAATTAAAGTCACTCTGTAAATTTCAGCTCATTTGTGTATAGTGTTTGATTAGTCTGCAAAGTATTCTAATGCAGTTTGCGTGCTGATTTATAAAATGTCATTAGTTTTTTACTACCGTCCATTGTTTTTGCGTTTTGACGTTTTGTTTTTTACTAATTTTGTTTTGTATTTCGGAAGAAATGAGGCTTAAAAAATTGTTGTGAAAAGTTCCCTACGTAATCACTTTTTTAAAATCAAAACACCTGAAATTTGAAAAAATAAAGTAGGTAAAATGATGAGTGAGCGCAAAGTGTGGTCGAGGGCAAAACTTATACGCTTAAAATGCCGTTTTTTGTATTATAATCTCATAATTTAATGCTTGAGCAAAAAAAAGGCAACTTATATTCCCCAGTGGAATATTGAAACTTTGTTTCGAAAAACAAAAATATGAATCAAGAATGATATTGCATAGTACGAACAATACGAATTTTTGCTTATGAGTTGGTCCGAATATACGATCTAACTTTTGTTCAGCAAACGTCCGTCAGTGAAATTAACAAGAATGCTGTTAATTTAGAACTTGAGCTAAAAGATCATATTCTACCTCCCCAAAAATGTTTGGCCCTTCCATGAAAATTTTCTTGTTCGTTCTATTTGAGATACGTATCGCTGTTATCTTTTTCATTCAATTAGCTCAGAATTTATTATTTTTTAAATGGTTTGTCAATATAATACGATAATACACGGAAATTCCGAACAATTAGTTCATTGATACTAAAATCTTTTGTACTAGTATTTCATTGCTTTTCTAGCTTGCCTTATCAACAAATAGAAGTCTACTGTAAGATTGGAATATCGCCGTGACCAGAATCAAGGGATTGTATTGTGCAATGTTTATTTTACAGGATACTGAAACCAATGTCGTCAATGTTTTTTGTTGTTTTGTTTTTTTGCACCCGATATCCCCTGAAATCTTTTTTTTCATATTTACAAATTTCTATGAACTTTATAATAGGTTGACTAAAATTTGCAGAAGATATTTCTTTTCGTAAAAAACAACTATTGTATGCCTGAAGTCAGGTGCAATATTTTCTCTGTCGCTCCTATAGTCTGCCCATTTAAAATAGTATGTCGTGTGCGTGGTCAGATGTTGCTTAAATAAATAATTAGTAGCTTTATTTAAATTAAAGCTGTCATGTTTTCCAATGATGAAAAAATAATGTAAGTTCAAGCTGCAGTAGTTTGAATCTACTTGCCACACAAAACTAAACTTATTCCTGACTCTCAGTAAACTAATCAAAAAGCGATACAGTAAATAGATGAGATAGAATTTTCTCAAAAGAAAGCAACATAATTTATAAGGACACAAATGCGAAACTATTTTGGCAGCATAGAATCATGAGGCCCGAAAATAGGCCTTAAATTTGTTTCGTCTGTGATAGACTTATGATATCTGATAGACTTATGATTTCGTCTATGATATCTGACACTTGAAGCTGGGACAATAAATGTCGTTTTCCCGGTTTGCCTAAACTTACATGATATTTAGACAGAGATACGAGGACAAGAATGGAGATTAAATAATAGAAAACAATTTGCCATATTGATCCTTGACGCCCAAAATAGGCTCAAGTTTGTTTTGTCTCTGACCGGCTAGCAACTAACTGGGTTTAGACATTGGGCCAAACAAACCTAAGAGGAGAAATTACTTTGAATTTTTATTGTTGTATCGATTTGTGACACCGCAATAAGGACTGAACCTTGTATTTCTCCAATCGGGCTTGAAACGATCTAATTTAATAAGGTGTGGACATTTTGATTTTTTTTTCTTTTTTTTTACAAAGACGAAGCATTTCGACGTTTGGTTATGTTGATATGGGATACTTACAACTAGGCAATAATCTTTTTCTCAGATTAACTTAAACTGACTGTACATGAAGATATGGGCAAAGAGGACCCATTGAAGACGTCGACTATTGAAAGCAATTTGTTGTATTGATTTTCGACTCCCAGAAAAAGCTCATTTGTTCTGTCTCTGATAGGCTGGTAATTTAGTATGCATGTTTACAAAGACGAGCATTTCGAAGTTTGGTTATATTGATATGTGATACTTACAACCAGGCAACAATCTTTTTCTCAGATTAACTTAAACTGACTGTACATGAAGATATGGGCAAAGAGGACCCATTGAAGACGTCGACTATTGAAAGCAATTTGTTGTATTGATTTTCGACTCCCAGAAAAAGCTCATTTGTTCTGTCTCTGATAGGCTGGTAATTTAGTATGCATGTTTACAAAGACGAGCATTTCGAAGTTTGGTTATATTGATATGTGATACTTACAACCAGGCAACAATTTTTTTCTGAGATTAACTTAAACTGACTGTACATGAAGATATGGGCAAAGAGGACCCATTGAAGACGTCGACTATTGAAAGCAATTTGTTGTATTGATTTTCGACTCCCAGAAAAAGCTCATTTGTTCTGTCTCTGATAGGCTGGTAATTTAGTATGCATGTTTTAGTATGCACATTTACAAAGACGAGCATTTCGAAGTTTGGTTATATTGATATGTCATACTTACAACCAGGCAACAATTTTTTTCTCACATTAAATTAACTGACTGGACATGAAGATATGGGCAAAGGGGGCCAAATGAAGACGTTGACTATTAAAATCAATTTTTTGCGTTAATTTTTGACTCCCAGGATAGGCTAATGTTTGTTCTGTCTTAGATAGGTTTGCAACTTAGTATGTATGCACACTGGGCAAAACAAACCTAAGAAAAGAAAATATTTAAAAAGATGGTTTGTATCGATTCGTAGCAGGCTATGACTTTTTTTTCAATGATCCGCTTGAAGTTTCAAGGCATATAAATATCATTCCATCATCAACGTACGCTGGTCGAACGTTTTGACTGAATATTCACATTTTGCCCAAAATTTAAATTACAATCCAACGTTTTAGCTTCTTGGCAAAAACGTTTTAAATGTTCGATTTTCAAGTGAGGAGCCAGAACTTGAACTCAATTTTGAGCGGAGTCAAACAATTGGGCTCCAATTTGTTTCCAGGGAATGAGTGCAACAAAGGGTAAGCCCTTCGGGTCAAAATTTAATCACTATATGTTTTCTTCAGGTTTCATGATGGGGATCAAAACATGGAATGGGTATAGGAACTTTGTTTGGAAGCCCACATATCGGGAAGGGGAAAATTCCCTAAAGACAAGAAAAAATTAAATGTTGTCTAATTACGAGAAAGAAACAGGAATTTATGAAGTATATTGTGGAGATCAATGACTTGGGGGGAGGGGGCTAGATCCTTAAGCTCCCTTACTTAGTTGACTGGCTTAAGTTACTCTGGCTGCTTTACTGCTGGTACGTGCCTTTAGAAAAACATTAACTCTATGCTTCCCTGGTGGGCATTTTTGACAAATTATTTTAACTTAATAATAAAAGTATAAAATTGTGATTGGATCCCTGGAAGTGTTAAAGAAAAAACAGACCTGTATTTAGAGTTGTCACTAAATTGTGCGCTTTGGGTAACAAGGAGATCGACCAAGTGGACAGCTTCACTTACCTAGGTAGTATTATTAGTAAAGACGATGGGTGCTGTTAGGATGCTATATGCAAAATAGCCAAGGCCCAGGACGTTTTTTCACAGCTGAAAAAAGTTTTTGGGAATAGGAAGATAAGTCTGCAAACCAATATTAGAATATTGGAAGCTACAGCAATGACAGTGGTGTAGTACGGTTCTGAATCATGGACGCTCCGAAAAAAGGAGAAAGAATCGTTTGATGTTTTCCAGAGAAATGGCCTACAGATTGTTTTGGGTACCATACTGACTGACTGTATATCAAACAGCAGGCTGTAGGAAAAGTGTGGCTCAATCCCGCTTTCTAGGGCTATAATGAGACAAAGATTGGGATGACTAAGAAACGCTCTGTGGATGAAGGGTGACAGATTACCCAAAGACGTCCTGGTCGGGCAACCTTCTAGGGCCAAACGAAAAGCTGGTCGTACCCTAGTCGAGTGGATGCCATAAGCCATAGGGATGCAATAAGAAAAGATTTAACGGAAATGGGAACTTCCTAGGAGGGTGTAAAGAGCCAGGCGTTGGATAGATTAGGATGAAGGAGGACCTTGTGTAGATGTGTTGGTGACAGGTGGCATGATGCTGCTGTGAATTGTTAGTAGTAGTAGTAGTAGTAGTAGTAGTAGTAGTAGTAATAGTAGTAGTAGCCTTCAGGTAAATTGAAGATGAAATATGAAGTTCCAGAAACCGTCAAAAGGTGAAAATTGTATTAATATGATATTGTAGTTGCTTTTTGTAGTTAGTAACCCCCCATAGAATTCAATCCTGTTGTAGCCCTGCTATGTAGTTTTAAGATTTAACCCATATTTTTCCCTGATTTTTTCCCCTTCTGAGCTAAGATTACTTGTTATTATCGCCATGCTTGTTTGTAATCTTTTATTCATTAGAATTGCGATGCACTGAATTTAATGATAGAGTGACTAGATTGTTATGTGTATTTATGAAGCCAATGAATCTAAAACAATTTAAAGCCCAAATGCTGGATGCTGCCCTATAGTTCTTTGAACTAATTTGCAATGCTTAAAACAAAGTCCCAAAACTAGCTTTTCAGAAACCAGTCGGATTTAAGGCTTCTTTTTACACTTGTGAAATTACGGTATCTAAACACTTAGCTGACTCTCGATTCCCCATTTACAGGAATATTACCAGAAATAAATGTCATTTTAAAAATGACAGCTCTTTTTTGCCATAAAAACACCGGACTAATTATTAGAATCTAATTTGACAAAGTCCTTCCCAAAAATAGAAAATAGAAACGCCTAAAAAATCATGGACATTTTAATTAATCTAATGATTGCTGATCTAAACCGTTACCAAATCGTCTTTTTTACTTTATTACTAATTTAGGGAAAAAATATTTTTGGATCAACAGCCAGTATACAAAGTAGATTTATTGACTTTGCCCCCTATTGCCGTTAAAACAATGGTTTCAAATCTATTATTTATTTATCTTTGAAATTGATGCATATAATAAAGCTATTGAAATCATTCTCTTTCATGAATAAACTGATAAAGGTTCAATTGGTTAAGAATATTAAAAAAAGGTCCCATTGTTCTTCTTTATCAACTCAACAATGACCATTGAAAACAAATTTGTGTATATATATATTAAATAAAAACTATATCCTTTTCTCAGTGGTGTTTCAGCTGTTATAGGTACCATGATAGGTTATCTCTTAGTCATATTGGCTGTTTCTTCGGTATGTCGTGACTTATATTATTTTTAATGCAAAATATAAGAGTGATAATGGGCATTGATAGAGGGAGCATATACTTCAGAAAGTTCACTAAATGTAAAATATTTATAAAAAGTGGAAAACTGTCTCTGAAATTGGGCAACAAATTATCCCTGCATCCCTCCTCTCCTTCAAATCCCTCTTATCCTAGAAAAACTGGTTGCGTCCATAAGCGTAAATAAAGTCAATGTTTATGATCTATTACGTTGCTGTGATCGGGCACTGAGAGATATTCTAAAATTTACTTGTTAAGACATAAGATAAAATTCTAATTAACATAAAAGCCCAAAGTTTGGTAATTTCATAGGTTTATCTATAAATCCCTGTGTTGATCATAGGAAAGCACCACAGTCTGAAAAACGCTTGGATGGCTGCATTTAGGCTCCTTATCCAATCCTTTCAATGAGTACCGACATTTTCTTCACATGTTAGCAAAATTCTAAGACAGACAATGCATATATCCGCTTGTATCTCAACAAGATGTCCTCAGCATTGAAAAAAAAAGAAACAATCAAACCATGAAAATTGGAAAAAAAAATTCCCAAGTCAAAAGAGAATAGAAAGAGAAAATTAAACTAAAGTATATTATAATTTCTTCATTTACACTTGAAGGAAGTCGAATAATTTTCCTTTTTTTCCAAATTGTTATGGCTTAAAGTCTCTTTGTTTTCAACACTGAGGATGGCTTGTTGTGTTACTGGTGAAATATTTGTTTGATTGTTCTTGTTCTTTTGTTTCGTACTGACCACAGACCCGTAGTATTCAAGACTTCTTTAGTTTAGGCCATGAATATGTCAGTGTATCGCCACCTACTCCAGCCTCCTAATATCTTATTGGTATTTTTCTAATTTCGTGTGAAAGAAGATGGGTCTATGATAAATATGGTGGCAGATTCATTACTTGTCCTTAGGATTTACCATATGAAATAGTTCAGTGAATTTAAAGTATGATGGTTAAGATAAAAAATTTTAAGATAGTGATTATGCTATAGACCGTCCTATTATGATGGTGCCTTAGATCGCTTTACCGGTACCTAAAATAAAATTAATTTGGTATAAGTCATCAACAGATTGAGTTCCAAAAAAACAGTTGCGTCGCTGAGGGGGGGAGTTCCCCCCCCCCCCCAATAATTTGGAAAAAAATACATAATTTATCAAGTAGCTTTAAAACTGTTACTCATTATAAGTGTCAAATTTTCTCTTTATTTTGAGCAGATAGTTTTTTTAATTAATCCTTGCTCATTTTTAACGTAAGGAAAACGAGAAAAATAGCGGTCCATTACACTTCATAATATATTCCACATTGATGTTTTTCCAAATATACAGCCTTTGAGACCTTATCATCAAGTAAAAACATGAGCCAAGTTAATGGCAAAATTGAAAAATATTCTATGTTTCCTGTTTCGCCACATTTAACTGAGGTCAATTTTTTCCCTTGATATTTAAGGTGCTTTTACTTCCTAAAATCTATCAGTTCAAGCTTAGACTCTCTTGTTTTAAAACTTTCAAAAGGGGAAATGAATATAGCCTACCCTCTACTCCCTACATCTACAAATAGGACAGAAATGGAATCATTGAAGAATAGGAAGGTAGATATACAGTGAATATATTCCTGAATGAAAAATAAATCATTGGAAAAGAAAAGAAGACTTTGTGCTTTTTATAACGATATTCACACTATAACTAGATAGGCCAAATTGGTTCTAGTTTGGCCATGGAATTTGGTAGAGGGGATACGGTCCAGGAGTCATTTAATTGTTTTAATTTTTATTTCCAGTATCTAATTGAAACTCTGAGTATCTTATTTGTCATTGAAATGCATAATAAGCGCTAATAATGTCCTTTTTCTTGCGTTTTGGAGTCACATACTAACGCATAAATATTGAACTGCCACTCTGTACAATTCCATGCTGACTTCTCGCTATTTTCACTTTCCTAAATATTTCTTTTAACCAGCTCCGCAAAAAGAACTGGCATAAATGTGCAGAGAATTATGACTGAAATTAGGTGTATTTCACACATCGCCAGCGCTATTGTGTGACATTTATATCTGCATCAGTATACTGTACGAAATGTCTGCTGAAAAACGTATTTAAACAAAATATGAACATTTTTCTCACAATTCAGAAATGTTGTTTACGCATATTAGCGGCATCATCCCTTTCTCTTTTTCTATTGTTATCAGTTTTATCAAGCAACACTAGGAGACCGTGCTTTGCTTGTGAAGGGAATTGTAGACATAAAAACGATATTCAATGTAACCCCCTTCGGAAATGTATGCCCCTCATACCCTAATCTATATAGAATCCGTTTTTTTAAACAACGATAGAAAGGGAAGGTAATTTTTGAAGGTAATTTTCAAACTCTAAGAGTCAATTTTCCCTTCCAGTCGGCATTCCTGGCAATTTTTAATTAATCTAAGGTTTTTGGAGCAATGGTACCAAGAATTGTTCAGATTTTCTGGATATTCTTTGTCAGACAATGCCCAACGGATATGCTAATAATTATAGCTTTATTTTTCGAATACTCTCATGTTTAAAATAAGGTTGCTATTTAAATATAGGGAATATGACACAATATAATTTTTCAATATGGTGGCAATACTTTGGCTTATCCTATATCTTTACTTAGACAGCACTATTGCGCTGCCTATGATTTTTGTTCCGGCTTTGACCCGCTGATATCAATGCTGTTTATTAATATAATTCGGCGAACCCATAAACAAATCAAATTTTTTTAAATCATAAATAATTTTTCAATAAATCACGTATATTATAAGCTTAGTACAACAAATTAAATCTTACAGAGTCAAAATCCATTCAAAATTACGAACATATAAATAGCGCGATAACTGGGGCTATTAGAATATAGCTTAGTTCCATTATGAGATTGAACATCCTGTGCTGGGCGTGGGGGTTGGGGGAAGTGGAGGGGGGATATTTACTGCAGTATTAGTGGTGAATCTGGCTTAAAAAAGCTGAGTGTATACGACATTCACCTTCGCAAACCCGAAAGGTTGTTCACGTTATACTACTGTCGTCTGCAGCACCTCATTGCTGACAATTTTAGTAAAAGCCGAGCAGCAACACATATATTTATGACTGTTTAATGTGTGTTTATTGTCGATAATGTAATGCATATTTTTACTTTCACCAATTAGCGTCTGTTAAAAAGTTACTTTTCTTCACTACCGCTTGAAAAGCACCTACATCAATAACACCCCCTTTTGCCTTCCCCCTATAAAAATACTTTACTTACGCCCCTGCCAACAGAATTACTCTACGCTAAAGGGCCTCGTGGCTCAGTGTCAAGAATGAACCGAACTTTTGGCTTTGGGATATGACTTACGCTTATACTGTGTTTGAGACCTCAAGGACATTACTTTTGGAATAGGAACCTGGGAAGAAAGCTGAAATTATATGGATTCTCTAGTCAGGTTTACTGGTTGAGGTCGAAGGTCAAGACCGAGTCCGTTGATTTTTAATTAAAATCAAGTAGTTGCGGGCATCAAGCCATGGCTAACTGTAAAAAAAAGAAGCCAAGACAGATAGTTAATGTAAGGTAATTAATGTAATATTTTTTTAATGTTTCTCACAGAAAACCAAAGAGCCATTAAAGCCTAAAATGAAGCAGAAATAAAGTGAAATAATAAGTCAAACCTAAAAAAAAATACTAATTACAATAAATAAATAAATGTTGCTTAGAATGGATAGAAATCCAATAGTACAATTAAGTCGAACTGAAAACGGCAAGAAATTACGATAAGTACGAATAAGAGCTAAACTTCTGCCCCCCCCCCCATACACCCTGGAAAAGGCATGAGTGTTATTTCCTATATATGTCTTGAAACGACTATTCACTGGACCTACGCGTACCGATCTTCTTCTAATGAGCTCCCTTGTGTCACCCTTTGTGTTGTCAACAAAACATACTTTTTGTCACAGAAATATGGCAAAAATCTGGGAAAGAATGCTTGAAATATAGCTTTGTTTGGTGCCACATATTCATCTGAAACTGTGTCCCTGGAGGATCTATTCTATTAAATATATCAGTCAATTCCGTCAGTTAGAGCTTCGACAGACGTGACTCAAAAATCTCTCTGGTGCCGTTATACGAGTATATGATATTAACAAATTGGACTGCAGGAGTTAATGAGTCGCTAAATTATAGCCATGAAATTAGAAACGTTAAGTATTTGGGTTAAATAATTGTGTATTTTTGAGTTTACCTAAAAAAAAAAGTGAAATCAGCATACGCTGCCAATAAAGTTCTTAGTTACAATTTGTCAAAGCAAGATCGAAAAACTAGAAAATAATTTTTTCTATTCAAAACATCTGTTATGTTCGAACAGTTCTTTTATTTGTACAACTGGATACATTTTTTAAGCAAAATTTAATTTCAGGCTTTTGGGGCAGTTCCCGACATCTATTCAGGATGTGGTGAAGGCAAAGGCTGCTTCGGAGCCCCAGAGGGCTGCCTTGATACTCTATCGTGTAACGCCGTTGCTTCTTATGCCAGATATAACGAATCAGCCTACATTTTAGAAATATCTGGGGATGCTTATTTCCAAGGTGAAAGCTATGTCGCTATTGCGTTTTCTGATGACATGAGAATGGTAAGCCGTACGAACGTTGAATCTCTAAGATTCTCGGTATAATAACTGCTTGATTTTTGAGCTGTTCAGCGACAAATTTGACCAAATCTGTAAAAAAAAAAGTAGTGAAGGAAATCAAAATCGGATGTTCATCGAAGGGTTTGATTGTACTACACCAATCAATTGGCTGGGATAACATCAGGAAATTCTATGCTTTGCTTGTGTGTTCAGGCAGCAAAAACATTCTTAAGTGTGTTTTGGGATGGACTTGGTTATTTCTTTTAGAATCAATTTATATCCTTAAGAATATACTTATGACTCAATTCTTCAATTTCTAAGAGTCGACCTTGAACGGTGAAACCTCAAAGAAGAGAAAAGAAATAGAATCCATTAGATTAACTCAACCTATTTTTCGGAAAAAAATTATGATAATAATAAGCTGAAAAACTAAACATGAAGCTTGTTCATTTTTTATCCAACTATATTTTTTTGAACACATAGCGACCGATGACATATCCACTAATGGATAGTGATAACCTAATCTTATTTTCTTTTGGAAAAAGAAAATTATGAAACTGAAATTAAATATTCGAAATGTGAAACTTCATAGTGGCAATAGATTTATACCTTGGGTATTTATCGCAGTCTTGAAGTAAAAATACCCTTTTTCTTCAAGTTTGTTAAACAGGCCATGGAGCTTTTGTGAGTATCAGTGCATTATATTTTTTTGATGATTTATTTCTTGTTTATTTTTTGAAAATAGGCCTATATCCCAGAAATATTTTATTGGGAATTTATAGTGCCAGGTTATGTCACCTAAACTATAGATATGGGTTTTTCTTCTACTTTCGTTTAATATGCCACTGAGTGTCTTTTTAGTCTGGGAGCCAATAATTTGACTAGTAGGTGATCAGTGAGCAGCAGAAGGTTTGCAGCAGCTAAAATATGGGATTATCGATAGCGCTTATTAAGAATATGAGCTTCTGTACTCGGCCTGGGGGAAGGTGCTAGTCTTAAAATTTGAAACATCACATTTTTGCTGAGAAAAAATACATCCCGCAAAAACTTGCAACAGTGATTCCGCAGTCTATGATAATCATAACCACTGATTACGGGTGCCTCGCAATGCTGATGACCTTCAAACTTCCAATTTCAGTATTTTCATTCGTCAAAAAATCGCTGTAATATTTAAGTATTTGGCGAGTAACGGAAAGTTACTATTCTAATAGCAACTTCAAGCTATATCATGTAATGTACTTATTAACAAACAAGCTTTAAAAAATACTTGCTCAATATGTAAAATTTTCTACCTGATTTTGGATTGTAGATAGAAGAAGCTTCAACAATTACAGAACTAGAAAAATTAAATATAGAGCATAATTAAGCGTTCAAACGTTTCTCACTACGGCCACAAATTAAATCACACGGTCTACTTTCTGTACATGAGCAATTCGCTCAACACCAAACGAGCAGCATTCAGGGGCCAAATTATCTGGGAATGCCTTAAGGGTGGACGCAACTGACATAACCTCATCATCCTGGAAAGTTCAGTCACACTTTAGGGAATCTAGAAACTGTAATTTGGTTGGTTTGCTTGTAAAAAAAAAAATCTGGAGCTCAACACGTATAACATGACACTTAGAGGGGGCGTTATATTTGAGCTCCCACCTTAGAGGATATAAATGCGGTCAAAAGTCGTCAAGAGAAATAAGGGGATGTGGATTTTTACCATTTATGGCGGCAATGACTTTCCTGCAATTAAAAAGAAAGCTTTCTCACAAAGAAGGATCAAGCTTTGACCCCTCTATCTCTTTCACAAGTAAGCAATCTGTTTCCGCAATCTCAATTTCTCTGCAGCCTTAACCTCTCTTTTTCCTTCAAAGAACAGAAAACCAACTGTTACAGCCAGAAAGTGTATGAAGAAGGTAGATGGAAAAAGCTAAATCATTCGTTAAATTCCTGCAAAGTTGATGTATATTCATGGAATTGGACAAAACTTTCCGTTTTTCACGATTTGAGTGGTATCCAAGGAATAGTTTATAACAACACAGCAAAAGGACAACAGCTTCTGTGTCATTCGCATCAACATACACAATATCGATACCCCTCTTGAAGCAGTCCATGTGCAACACAACTCTAGTGTCCGCCTGTTTATGGGTACAACACAAACGCAATTCAAAGTCTGTATCAACACTTTCACTTCTTCTGCGCATCACTATTTTCATCCGGTCTTGAAAGCCTCTGGAGAGGCTGACACTTAAAGCTTCTTGCAGCACATAGATTAAGTTTTCAAATTCGTCAAATAAAAGTTCAATCAGCTTTGTCTTTGCCTAGAAATTTGATAGTATCGAGTTCCAATCATCTAGCCTCGAATGTCTACCTATAGATACTACAAATTTGTATGGAGATACTCGTACTTGTTGTAACCACCCCAATCCTTCAACTAGATCGTATTGCCTTCTTTGTAAAAAATATCCAAATGTTCCATCGTGTCTATCTGCAAGTACATGCATTTTTTTTTAATGTCACCGTTCACGAAAATAGAAATGTTCTTTTTGCATGGCTCTCAATAGTTGCTAATTCAGTTAATGGGTGGCTTCTGAGGCACGCCATCAAGTCTACCACCCTTGAACAAGTTAATTCACTGTTGATCTTGACATTAGCAGGCCACTCATTCAAATTCAAATACTCCAGACAAGCTGACTTGCTTCCTGGCCAAAATACAACCTTCTCAGAAATGACACTTTTCTCAAGTATAGAAGGTGCATATAAGAGAAGCTCACGAGAAAGCAAATTCTTTAGATGGTGAAGTTCTGTGTCACCAGAAATGTCAACAGTCACCAATATCCTTTTGACAGTTTGAAGTTCAAAATTGATGAAGCTATTTACAGCAGTAAAAGTCCGTGCTTTCTTTTTCTGTTTTCTCTGCTCATTGCTCATGAATTCGTTATAGGCAGCCTTATCTCCGTCTAATTGTCACTCAAGTACTCTCTTTTCAATAGCTGGCATATCGAAAAGACTGTCATTAATCTCGTTATCAACTGTCTCAAGAGTATGAATACTGAGCGAATTGTCATCAGTGCATCGAAAAGGATTGAGACTGCATTCCAGAACAGACTTCACTTTCACAATACTTCTGTGCTACTGCAAGATGAGGGAAGGGCGATCTTCGTGGTGAGTTGTGTCAAAATCATTTTGGGGTTTAATACATAGTATCTCAGCGAATGTAGCTCAGACTGAAGCGCAAAATGGAGGAGTTAAGGTCCACTTCACGAGTGCTAATTCATTCATGGTAATCCCTGTTATTCCACCCTTTATCTTTGCATCCAAATCAATAGCAGACTCTATCGCTTGATCAGGGGATATAGATTTGAACTTGGTATTTCGTAATTTCACATTAAACAGTCCATTGCAGAATACCTTATGTACCCCTTGAGATATACCGTATTTATAGTGACCATATGCAACTAAATAAAGAAGCATCTGGCCCACTCCAGCAACACGGCCATCCCAGTCATCAGATCTTTCTTTAAGAAAAACTGCCACAAAATTAGTACAGTTTTTTTGGACTGTTTCCAAAACTTGTGAGTTTTTGAGCATGCACAGGAATTCTCAAACATTTTGAATAAAGGGGATGATGTGGCAAGTTTTCCTTGAGACACTGAATATTCTCACCTATTGAAATATTCTCTCTTGAGAATTTCAAGTTCTACCGTAAACCTTCATTTTTTTCGAAAATAGTAATGAACAATAAATCGTCTGATGCGATGCAAAAATCGTCGAAAGTTTCACAGTACAGAACAAATATAGTTCAAGAACTAATGTATGACAAACGAGGGCTTTAAAATAAAGTTTTCCACTCATCAGTTTCTATGTGGCTCCTTCTCGTAGAATCCCAGCTTCATAGATGAGCTCTTCTAAACCAGTGCACTTCGTTATATGACCAATCACACTCGTAAAATTTATTGAAGTATGAAGCCCACCCACTCTGAGGACAGCGTCAGAATATGCTGTCGGATTATTTACTCTTAAGGCATGTACAGTTTCATATACACAGCCTGGTCGTATGTTACAGCGGTGTAACTCAGTCCTAGTTCTTTAATAGTTTTCTTGAAAGCCTTAATGGGTTCTTCCACAACTGCTGGGTTAAAGGGAGAGTGGGGAACCACTGTCTGGTACCTAATTTTGGTAATAGGAATATCAGCCTTATTGTCATATGCAGCTGAGAAAAACCATTATATGGTTGAGATTTTGCTGAGTCACTTGACACAATCATAAGCTGTGTTGGCAACGCTCTTCAAAGAAGTCAGATCGTAATAAAGTCTGAAATGGGAACTTTCTGATCAACTAGCAAACCAATGAGATCTCTGCATTTTGCCGTCACCAGTATTTTCCTCTTTAGGTTCATTTTGCTAAACGTTTCTGCCTGAATAAGATCTGAAGATTACAGGAAAGAGTTTGTATACCATTTTTGGAATCTTGTTGGAAATTTCATTTTTGAAATTTCGAAAATTCAATAATTGGGCCTATATAATTTTGTACCATTGAAGAATTGTTTGTAGTAATAGAAAAGATTTGCTCGTGGCGATAGAGATTTCTCCTATAGCGCCACTTGGAGATCAGATTCCTTTGGGAGCATTTACCATGGAGACTGGCGAACTAGTTACCTAGTATCGGACTAGACTCAGAAATACAAGAGAAAAAAACACATATAAAAAGACAATATGTTTATTAGACTGACATTTTTAATTGTACATCAATGTGTAACATCAAAGACAATAAATGACGTCAGAGATTATTTGAGGAAACAGCTCTCATTGCTATTACTTAACATTCAAATTAAGAAACATTTTCACCACTCCCAAACGCAGTTCTTTCGTCCTGCGCTATAGGGACTGCCTGCCATTGGCTTACGTGGCCCAAGGACGCGAACCCTCGTCCAATAATACGTCTTAAATATTTTTGATGATTTAGGCGTTCACACGGTTCTTATCGTTTAAACGTCCTTAAGAATATTGTGCGTAGCACTTTTCTTATTGCTCACTGTCTTAGCGAAATCCAAAGACTGCATCTTCTTGTCTTTGCTGATTAAGGGTGTTTTCAGTTTTGAAACTAGATTTAGATTAATTATATTGTCTGAATTAAAGAAGGAACTTTATTTTGGTATTTCAAATATATCGTGTTTTACTCCCGGTACATCTCACCCTTCCCATGAAATAATGACGCCCCGTCAGTAGTTACTGCCCATCAGGATTTTTAAAATTTTTCAATTATTTTTATTATTTTATTATACATCCCTATATAAAATTAATCTACCGGAATAATATTATTTTTGGTTATAGGTTAGCTACTATATTAAATATTTTTTTTTTTTTTCTTTTTGTATATCTAACACTGATTACTTTTACTTTTCCAATAAGGTTGGGACTATTCTACTTTTACATTAGTTCTCTTTTTTTTTTGCTGTCTATATGACGTATTACATACTATCTACACAGTGTTAAATGAATAACATAATAATATTACACCTAATTCTACTTGTGGTATATACATAAATGATTTATAACATACAATATTTGGTTCAACATATTCACAGATGACATTAAAACACTTTCACTATTGAGATTTTTGAATTGTCAAAGTTATTAGGAAGTAACATATGTAGCTTCACATCTATTCATCACCTTTCGTGTCCTTAGTGTACTACACCCTTCCGTTGTAAATTACTGTCCTTCACTCCCTTTGTCGTTGCAAAAATTACGAAGCGCATACGTTATGGTTTCTTCATTGAACAGTTCGAGTCTAGTAGTCTTTACACGGTATGTTTTACCTAATAGTCAACTGGGAAATGACCGTTAAATATCGTTCTAATGGTCAACTGGGAAATGATTCTTCCCACTACAGGTGTTGGTGTTTTTCTTCTCAGCATATCATTTTTAGAATTTTTGGGCACATAGAGAATGTATTCCCGCGTAAAATTGTTCATTTGTGCTATTTGAAACGGGTTGTCGTCATATTATAATGACTCTCTTAATATATTGTCTTTAAATTCAACTTCGAACATCTTCAACTATCATCTAACTTCAAATATCGTTAAATATTGTTTATCTTGCACACCTCGATTGTGTTCTCAGAGTTAAACTTCAAATTTTATTTAATTTATTATTCAAATATCTTTAAATGTCTTTAAGTATAATTTAACTTCGACTATCTTTTTTGAGGTTATGATTGATGGATTTATTATAATTATACTTATAAGTTTCATATAATTCAACTTAGAATATATAGGAATTTCTGTATTTGTCATTCAAATTCGCTTATAGTTTATAAGTAGATTATATATTTATTAATCTGAATTAATAACAAATTTTTCTCTACCTTAATCTTAAAATATATTCAAATGTCTTTAAGTATCATTTAACTTTAAATATCTTTTATCAGGCGCTGATCGATGGAGTACTCAGAATTAAAATTCAAATTGTCTTTAATTTCATATTCAAATATATTCAAATGTCTTTAAGTATCTTTTAACTTTAAATATTGTTTAATATCTTTTAGCTTCAAATATCATCACTATACTGTCAAATTATTATGGGGTCCATAGTGAGTATCAACAGCGATATCTACATATTTATATCTTGTACTGGCCGATGGGTTTCTCAGCGTTTATGCGATTATATAGTTCTTTAAAGTACTTGATACTGAGTTTCAAATATAGTGTTACCTGATACATAATATGGTTCATAGTCGAAGAAACGACGATCGATGGTAACTGTTGTTTTCGTAGACGAAGCTGGGATGGAAATTGCCTGAAGTTATGGTGAGTACTCTTCGCTGGTTGAGATATGATGAAAATAGATGCTACTGGGTCGTATCTGTACTGGGCAGCTTATTGTAATACTCAATGACCAAAGTGTCCATTTACTTTCCTGTAATAAAAACAACGCGGCAGAATCACATGTTCTTTGAAGTAAATACACATACAATAATTCACGCATTAATTGGGTTATAATTTTTTAGCTATGAGACAGAATTAAATAAATACACTAATATTAGCACTCACAATGAAAATCTAAAACAGAAATTTCTTCAAATTTGTTTTGATAACGAAAATATCGATATTAAATAAACATAATTTACCCTACATTATTAAGTTTGAGGTCTACTTTTACAATATTTTTCATGCCTGCGTTGTTCACACAAGTCCGTGCTGTTTAAGAAACGCCTGGGCAGCGTCATAACCACACGGTTTTACGCAAACGGTACTACGATGAGGGAATAAGACATAACCAGGACTAGTGGAGACCTCTATACCCACTAGTTCTCTGATGTCGTCCCTATTTCTTGGCTTGGTATGTTTCATGTTGCTCCGGTTTTAAGGTCTGATCTTCAGGTGTTCTTAGTCTCAGTATTGTTCCGTAATTACAATTCAACTTTTGTGCCTCGTATTCGCCTTTCGAATGAGGTCATAAGACGCAGGATTTTAAAGCTTGCTTCCGTAGATTCCAGTTAATGCTTGGCAAAGAATATAAGCATAATGAAGAACTGACATCAATATCTTTTTAGAAAGCTATTGTTTGAGCAAATCCTTCGGCACTAAATAAATAAATATTATATTAAAGTCTTATTAGAATCCGTTAAGCGAGAAACACCTTCACATTAATAGGGAATTCCTTGTGGGTTTTACTTAGTCGCCATTGGACATACACAGGGTTTCAATCCATGTATCTTAACTGTTCAAATGGTTTTAAGATTTTCCATATTATTATTGAGATATAATTCCACATCCACCGTGAAATTCTACATATAAACGTACCAATAGGTTGTTTGGTTATAGTTACCAATAGTTGGCTATTGGTACATATTACTCGAGTAAGAAACATTATATTTCTCAAGTGAGAAACACATGAATAAGCAAACTTGCGGCGCATAATTACACTGGTAGGCCTAAAGTAATTATAATCTGCACTAATATAAAATTTTTCATATAATTAGACGCTTCTTTACTGATAATTTCTTGTTTTTTTTTTTTTTTTATAATATCCATCTTGGTTAGGACATGTGTCGATTTTTCATTGAAAAACTGAGGGGACCTGAGTTAGTAGAGGTAATACATAAATTTAATGAATTACGAGAATATGCCACAGAAATATGAGCTCAAGATATGTCAGAGATAAACCAATGAAATTAAAGAACATTTTTGTCACCGAACAATAGAACGGTGATCTCTCTGTTATTGTATATGTCATAGATATAAACTAATGAAATAAAATTTTCTTTTCGCCAAGGAGCTGAAGACATAAATGCCTTTGTTTCTCTTTGAAACTAATGCTTAACACAGCTGTAGGACAGCATACGTCATAGATATAATATAATGAAATTAAAACGCTTTTTTTTTTCGGAGCTATAAGAAAGTAAACTCACTGGTTCTCTGTAAAAGCATTCAGAACAAAAAAAGAAAACTTAAATAGCTCACAGAAGTTTCTATTCAAACGTTAAGTATTGTTTTGACTGTCCCTGGTTGGCATAAAAATACTAATTTTTTACACTTGAAGGACTGAGAAATATCCCTTCCTACGGTCGTGTTAACAAAAAAATAAATAAAAAAAACAATGGCCGTGAGTTCCGACCCCGGCTTCCCACAAGACGTGGTCCAACACCGTTTGTCGTTCTCAGTCGACCACGAGCTTCCTACCTTTGGTTATTTTCTGTTCCAACCTTTCTATTATCCTTTGAAAGGGCATAGAAATAACACTAACAAAAATAAGACATCTAAAACTTAATCAAATCCTTAGTAACATATACTAATTTAGTCTAAGGTGCGCGAAGTATAGCAATCAAGGATGCTTGTTGTAACAAAACATTGAACGTAGATTTAATTAAACTGAAGTACTAAGGTATGTCTTAAGTCTAGCTACAAAAATAAAACCTACATATGCTCATTCTCTCTCGCTCTTAAATAAATAGAACAACATAAAAAGAAAATTGACATTTTCAAATAAGCAGTTTTTAAGAACAATGGGCAGACTTTTGACGCCCTTTCTTAATTGTGTTGAATAGTATCTGTTTATAAAAAAAACAATAAGTTAAGTCTGATATTTGCCATCATGAAATATAAACCATAACATTAAGAAGCACGACTAACGCGGAGATTTATCCACTAGAGGACCTAACGTGTGCGAGGGGAGTCAACCCCAGCACTGCAGATGACGTTCAACCCCAAAAAAATACATTCATGCATTTTTAATTATTCTTCGTAAAGGAGTATGAGCACTGGCTTGTTTTACATCTCCATGGCTCTAAAGCAGTCATGGTTCAAAATTCAAATTTTCTTGTTCGCTCATTTTGCGGAGCTAATTTAGAATTTGAATTTTTTCTACCACCATTAGTCACATGAAGGTCATCTGTGTAGGTAAGAGAGACCCTTTTAAGACCTGTCCCTCTGCCTCAATTGTCTGTGATTAACGGTGTCTTTCACGGAATTTCTCGCCTTATGCAGAGTTCCAGTCACAGCTGGGTAACAACTCTTCTTTTTTTGCTTCCTTCGGCGACTTTTGCTAAGCTTTCTAGCATGTGTGCTTATGCCACTGCCGCCAATGTTCGTAGTGCTAGCTACTGCTGGCACCATTTATTGGGGTGTATGTGCAGGGTCACTAATTTTAAAGGCAAAAATGACGCAAAAGATTGCTATGCCACTTACTCGAATGACGCAAAAAGATTGTTATGCCACTTACTTGAATGACGCAAAAAGATTGCTATGCCACTTACTCGAATGACGCAAAAAGATTGCTATGCCACTTACTCGAATGACGCAAAAAGATTGCTATGCCACTTACTCGAATGGGAGAACCCCTTGTCGGCCCTAATGTTAGTGAGATTCCCGCTCTTACCCCAACGGTTCTGCAAATATCGGGTTTGGTACTACCTTATTTACAGTATACCCTGTCTCAGGGTCTGGTAACGCGATCGAGTGGTCAAATGGCCACTTTCTAAAGCCAAATGTACCTACCTTGGGTTACGGCTCGAAAATTTCTACTCTCTCCTTGGAGGTAATAACCCTTCCCTGTCAATATAATAATGACAGTGCCTTGAAGCTCTAATCCTACCCTGCCTGGATTACGGAAAATACTACACAGTTTGAAGAAAATACCTTACTTTTTTTCCTAAAGGGTCACAAATGTAGTTAAAGAAACGAAAATAGGTCATTTATCTGAAAGGAAAAGAAACAGGGGTGGAATATAACAGACCCCATTTGCAGACCCACTATTATGCCTAAAATTCTTCTGTTTCTACCAACGTTTCATCGGTCCAGCTAGATTTTGTTTTTCTTTCCGTATTATCTTTTATTTTATTCTTTCAATTCAAGGTACAAATACTTTATTATTTAGTAATATACGGCACTACTACATTGCATTTATTAATAACAATAAAAAATTACTAGTTATACACTTGCTTCTAATTTTTAAAAAATTAATACTATTTTTTTTTTTAATTTTTTTTTTCTCATTTTACAATTATTAATTTTGCCTTTACTCCATTTTGTCTATTGTACACAACTCTTTGTGGGGATTCACATTTATTTCTAATGGACAAAGTTCAAGCAAAGCTGCTCGAAGTTTTCCTAATTTGAGAGCCGCTAAAAGCGAAGTCCATTTACCTTTCTCCTTTGACAAAGCCATTTCTGTTTCAATATACAATATTTCAATAATTTTTTTTTTGCGTTTATATCAACTTAAAACAAATTTAGTATTTTACTTAGCCTAATTTGGGGAGGCTATTATCTCCTATGAGATATAAGGGGTTTCCTATCGTAGCCTAGCGGTTATAGGCCTAATTACTTTACTTATATGTCTGTATCTCTCCAATAATTAAATTTGAATTACAAAGTTTAAATAGCCTAACTAGTTCGCAGTTTTCCTCCAATTTCCGACACGCACCATTTGTACCATTGAAGAATTGGTTGTAGTACTAGAAAAGGTTTGCTCGTGGCGATAGAGATTTCTAATATAGCGCCACTTGGAGATCAGATTCCTTTGGGAGCATTTACCTTGGAGACTGGCGAACTAGTTACCTATTATCTGACTAGACTCAGACATACAAGAGAAACGAACACTTATAAAAAGACAATAGATTTATTAAACTTACATGCTTAGTTGGTATTTCATTTTGGTATTTCAAATATATCGTGTTTTACTCCCGGTACAATTTTCAATAATCTCAGTAATGTAATTGTAATAGTCAATGTAAATAATTAATAATTATAAAATCATTTTGTCAAGAATTATATTTCTTGCATCGGGCTCCCTTTTAAGTTGTGGTGCTTTTTGAGGTTTGACGCGTTCGACGAATAGGTCATATGCGTTCGTATTACTTGATTGTTCTTTGCCTTCTGTAATCACTACCTTGCTTGGGTATCACTTTAGTCAATATTCACCGAATTGATATATGTATCACTTTTGTTGATATTGGTAGGGGTTATTCTCCTGCATATTACACAGCTCTAATAAATAATGCATTTATACATTATAAAATGCCACATATTACATCCAGAGGTATGTATCCATGTAAAAATAGGCCTATATTGTTATCTGGCAATAAAATAAAATTAGATATAAATATATAAAACAGATAAAATACAATTCAATAAAATAACTAAAATAAAAGAACATAGCTAGTGAACGAAATTAGAAAAAAAAAGACTAACAATTATAAGGAGTGAACCAAACCAGTAGTCTGAAGAGATCTATCTGAAATGTTTGTGCTCCATTCAAGTAGCAGTAGCATGCTCATCCATATATTATATTCCTTTGACAGAGTTTTTCTATTCAGCAAAGCCACGGAGATCCACCTAGACATGCGCAGTCGTGCTGGATATATGTCTATGGTTATCCAAGCTAAAAATTGGGTCACTCTGCTTCTTCGCAAATGGTTCAAATACGAAAAGGGTTAGAGGATTTCCAGATCACTCATTTTGTAGAACGATAAATTTCCTACAGAGATCATTAATAAAACATACACCTTATGCAAGCGAACTTTTAAGAGGGATTAAGATTTTTCCAAAACGCTATAATTTATGTTATCTTTTTTGTGAAATTTTAAAGAGTGCAATTGAACGGCAAAAGACAAAACAATCTGAAAAAAGAATATTGAACTTTATCCAATTTCCTTTAATTCGATCAATAATTGAGCAATTTTGGAGTATTTTGAAATTTCTTATTAATTTTAAGGGAATTTTTGTCAGTTGAGATCGGTTTTTTAGGGAATTTGAACAAATGAGGATGTAGTAGACTATATCCAATTGTCGACTACATAACTTGTTTTTCGTATTCAGCATGATCGATTACTTTAGATTGCATTCTCAAACCTTCTGCTGCTTGCTGATAACCCAAAACTTTCAATATCAACATTTCTCTCATGTGGCTCCCTGACTATTTTTTTCAATTCTTTTTCTTTAGAACAATGATAACTTTGCTAAATATGTTGTCTATTTTTGTCTTCTTTTCTTATTATTTTTCAGAATAATGACAGTGTAACTGAATGCGTCATCTACGATGGCGTGGTGGATGTTTTTCAATCACAAAACCTACCGGATGATCCAGATGTTATCAAAAGGAACAGAAGGCTTACCGAGGTTTACATGCTTATGTTGAATTTTCACTTTTCTTTTCGCTTTCTTCAAATTTCTAATCCATTCTTTTGGCTATTTTTCTTTATTCTTTCAATCAATTGGGTGAAAACTCTATAACGAATGGTGATATAGAATGAAGCAATTTTGAAGTAATTAGTTTTCTGCTTCTACGACAAACTGTTCAAAGTACTCTGCCAGGTCAGACTCTCATATCTTTGATAACTCTCATCTAATATTCCACCTCGTTCTAATCTTAGGCTTTCGTTTTTTTTCAGAAGCCCCTAAAGATTTTATGTTATTTTACGGTTTCATCCCAACGTAATCTGTGATGTTTTGCCTTTTCTTTTTACCCCTCTTGCTGACTAGTTAGTAATATAGTGACGGCTTCAATGTTGGCTCTTAAAAGAGATGTTGGCCCCAAGTGTGAAGATCTGTCTATAGCTGTTGACTTCGAATATTTTAACTCTTCCATCAAAAGGCATTTATAAAGAGCTGTATTCTTCCTGTTCAATTTTTTTTTTCAAGCAACCGCAAGTGAAAATGTTAATTCGAACAAAATGTGAATTTAATTTTCCCTCTTTAAAATCTGAAATGTCGCTTTTTCTCATGCAAATTGTTTGTTTTCATTATATATTTCAATTTTGTCTATGATAACTTGATTGTAAGGCATGGTTTTAGAGAAATGGGAGTGGTCTCATTCAATCAGAAATTGAAAGTTCCATTACCATATTAACGATTAGATGGGGTTAAAGGCCAACTGTCTCCCTCCCGTACCTTTTTCTCCCGCAGGTGCCCCCAGTAATCCAGGGCACCTGATTGAAATTCAGAGATATTCATTTTATTCCAAATAGCCAAAGGGTCCGATAAAAAAGCCCCCGGGACTGACCATCAACGCCTTAGGGGCAATGACCAAGTTTTGTAAATTACAACTTGTTCACAATAAGGTTTTAGTAGGAAAGGCGGGCATGTTAGATCTTAGTTGTCTGATCAGCTTGGAACACTTTGGTATTATTATTCCCATAAAGCCACCAGTATTTTTTCCCAGTGCCTCCTTAGTACGTGGCACAGCACCATCAATGCCACTATTAATGATGCTAGGGTATGGTATCGTGGTCGAGACGGGCCACAATCTTTCGGGAACTATTCTACCCCCAATATTCGTTGTCTAATGGGCTGCCAGGTCAGTCCTGAAGCCATTAGTGTGTGTTCTCTGGTAACACGGTGCAACGATCAGCTTTGACGTTCCACGGATTCTGTGAGTCCTGCCCTTGCTGATTTCCGATAACCATAAGGGATACGATGTTATGCCACAGTATTTCACCCAAGATGCTGCTGCAAGGGCCTAGGTATTCAAGCTTAAAATTCGGCTTCTAAGACTCTTACTTTCCTTCATGAAATATATCTCAAATAATACAGGCCTCTATACCTGTACACACCTCTACCCTCTCTCTCTAGACTCTACCCAGGTTAGTCAAAAAGAAGTCAAAAGCAGAAAGAATAAGCTTACTACTTTTCAACTCAAATCTCATAAAAGGACTGAAACAGTGAAATCAACTTTGCTTCGAAACAGCAAAATTAAAAAACACAACAAGGTACCGCTCATAGAGACCAACCGATCCTACCCTTAAAGGGTGTGACACAAGGCCACGCGTCATCCAGAATGTATGAATTAATTCTTCCGTCTATCCCAGTCTAATTTCACCCATGTCTAGCCGTTAAAAAATACGTTTTGTTGAATGAATTCTCATTAAGCATCATGAGCATTTGCTGAAGATAGGTAACAATATTGACCAATGAGTAGCCTACGGGAGATTGTTATGGGAGGAAACTTTGGCATTTAAACATAGATTTTGTAGGATCTAAATTCTAGTAGTTCCACTGACAGAAAAGTGTTACTTAGCATCACTGAACATATTCAAAACAGGATTAATTGTATTGATTAGAACTGGGATTTTAACTAAAGATCTAAGCTTACGACGATCCAGCCTAAAACTTTCTGAAAGTAGGTGTGATCTATATATATATACAACTCTACACAAGTTCGTGTTTTCAAGTTTTCAAGCAACTATTCTGAAAATTCATACAATTGAGTGATCAAACTAGGCAAAATGACGAGCAGCATATTGAACACCCGTGATTTGCCTTGGATGGTGAAAAGTCCATAAGAAGATGGAGGGAACACGCAATATTCAAGTGTTCAATATTCAAATTTTGATCAGCGTTGAACAGAAGGGGCATCTAAAACAAGCAAAGGGGAGGATTGGCTACCCTAAAATATCTTCAACATCTCAACAACCTCAACAACCATGATATTTTCAACTTAACTCCCTCAGTCGTTCTTTAGATATTGCTGATATTCCCTTTTCACAGCCAGCAAGCACTTAGAGTGTTTTCACTGTGTTCAGCATCCCTCTCAACATTTCCTTAGATTTTCAACTTAATACTCTGAGCCTGTTTTGAGATCCAGGATCGAACTTGTCCTCTTTTCCAATAAAAATCCTTATATATTAATAATGGGTAAATTCCATAACATAATAGCCCTTGCCCGGAGACTGTGAGGAGTTGTGTCAGCCCCGAAGGCATAGTTATTTGTCCTTTGAACTATTTTGAACAAAATGGCTATCTCAAAATTTTGATCTGATGCATTTGGAGGAAAAGGAGTTGTGTGTGGGGGGGGGACTGGTTGCCCTTTGATCACTTTTGACTCTTAACAAGGGCACTAAAACTTTCGATTTCCAATCAAAAATACATGAACAGTGAACACCCCTTTCATAAAAACCTTATATGTTAACAATAAGCAACTTGCATAGCTTACAGCCCTTGCCCCAGGGAGGGGGGGTCAATCCTGGAAGCATAGTTATTTGGCATTTGGACTATTTTCCGAAATTTCACTGTGGAGGGGCTATAAGGCTTTACTAACTTCGGAGGGAGATATTTCAATTTCCAATCGAACGAACCCCCTCCAAAGCTTATACGACTGTTCCTTCCATAAAAACCATATATGCACCCGTGGCGAAACTTACAATACTTGCCCCCGGGCTCTGGGGGTTGTGTCAACCCCGGAGGCATTGTTACATGATCATTGGACTATCTAAAAAAAATGGGCAAAAGAGGGGGAAAGAGATCACGGGGAGGCACTAATCGACCTCTGATTACTTTTGACTCTTTTAAAGGAAACCTAGAACTTTCGATTTTAAATCAAATGAGCGTCCTACAAAGTTATAAAGACCACCCCTTCCATAAAAATCTTATGTGTCCCGGGGCATAACTTACAACACTTGCCCCTGGGCTCTGGGGGATTGCATCGACTTTGGATCATGATCTTTGGACTATTTTCAACAAAATCGCTATCTCAAAATTTCAATCGGATGTATTTGGGTAAGAGAGGGTGGGCTCTTTGCCTGCCGATCACTTTTTACTGTTAATTAATCAAAAAAAACTTTTTGCAAAAAATAAGTTTTTCAAAAAAAGTAAAGAACTCCATTAAACCAAAAATGAACGAAAATAGAATCAAATAGTCTACCAAGCATACAACTACCACAAATCAGTATTAATAAATAAATGAAACCCAAAACAAACAGAAATTAAAATAAGTCAAACCCAAAACGAGCAGAACTTAATCTGAGTAGTGTTCTGTTCTAAACCCTATGCTTTCTAAAAGCCAGAAAATAATTTGTACTTTACTGAAAAAAATTCAAATAAATTTACCGAAAAAAATATGCATTGTCAATTTAATATACGTTTGCTGATATTTATTCCTTAAAATCTGAATTAATTTTGTTTTCTTAAAATTATAAGTGAAAACATTAAAAAAAAGAATTTTTTTCAGTAAATTACAAGTCATATTCTGGCTTTTAGAAAGCATAAGGTTTATAATCCCACTCAGATTAATTTCTACTCGTTTTGAGTTTGAATCATTTTAATTTCTGTTTGTTTTGGGTTTCATTTATTTATTGATACTGATTTGTGGTAGTTGTATGCTTGGTAGATTATTTGATTCTATTTTTTTTTATTTTTGGTTTAATGGAGTTCTTTACTTTTTTTTAACAACTTATTTTTTCCAATAAATTTTTTTGATTAAATTCTGTTCGTTTTATATTGAAATAGTCTTTTTCAGGGAGAAAGACTGAGCCTCTTCTGAAGTTAAACAACCATCCCTTCCATAAAAACCTTTAATACCCCTAGGCATAATTTACAACCCTTGCCCCTAATCTTTGGGGTCTGTTTCAACCCCAAAAGCCTTATTATAGGATATTTAGACTATTTTGAATAGAATGGCTACCTCAAAATTTCTACTAGTTTTACAACATTTTCTATATGACATTATATGCCCCATTATATGACATTAATTGCATAACTTACAACCTTAGCCCTAAGGGCTTTTGGGGGTTGTCATACTCAAAAACATAACTTCCGGACCCTTCCGATCGCCCTCTGATCGCTTTTGACTATTAATAATGGAACTAGCCCTCTCAATTCCCAATTGAATGAGTCCTTTTTGAAGTTTCTGCGACAACTCTGGTAAAGACCTAACTTCCAGAACTTTGAGCTACGTTGAACAAACTGTCTATTTCAAAATTTTAATTGGATGTGTTTGGGGAAATGGTAGGCTTGAGAGGGGCGTTAGTCGCCCTCCAATGACTTTCGACTATTAAATAGGGCACTAGCGCTTTCAATTTCCAATCGAATGAGTCCTTTTTGAAGTTTCTACGACAACGCTTTCTATAAAACCTTAAATGCCGTCAGGGAATAATTACAACCCTTGTGCTGAGGGCTGTGGGGGGGGGGGTTCATCCTCAAATATATAATTTTCGGAGTTTTCAACAACGGTGAATAAAGTTGTCATCTCAAGTATGTTGTCGTATGTTCTTAGAAAATTGAGGGGTGTGGGAGGGGTGTTAGCTCTCCTTCAATCAATTTTGACTTTTGAAAAGAGCACTAGCCCTTCGAAGTTTTCAAAGTTTCTATTACAACGCTCTATAAAAACCCTATATGCCCCCAGGGCATAACTTACAACCCTTGCCCTGAGGGGTGGGAGGGGGGGGGGTGATCATCCTCAAAGACACAATATCCAAAATTTTAAACTACGTTGAAAAAAATGGCTATCTCAAAATTTTGTTTGAATGTGTTTAGGGAAATCGTGGACGTGAGAGAGAGTTTAGTTACCCTCCACTAAGTTTTGACTAGCCTATTAAAAAGGGCACTAGCCCTTTCAATTTCCAATTAATGAGCCTTTTTTGAAGTTTCTACGGCAACCTTTTCTATAAAAAACCTTATATGCCCCCAGGGCATAACTTACAACCTTAGCCCTAAGGACTCTGGGGGGTTGGTCATCCTAAAAGACCTAATTTCCAGAAATTTCAACTACGTTGAACAAAATAGCTCTCTCAAAATTTTGATTGGGTGTGTTAGGTGAAATCGAGTACAAGGAAGGTGTGCCATGTGCATTTGCGACGTATTCGACTATTACCAAGATCACTATCCGATTCAATGTTAGATCGGATTAACCCTTTTTGAAGGTTTTTAAGTAACGCTTTCTTTAAAAATCTTTTTATCTCCGAGGGCATAGCTTATAACACTTGCCCTGAGGGCTGTGGGGGGTTGTCATCCTCAAAGACCTAATTTTCAGAACTTTCAACTACGTTGAACAAAATTTTGATTGGATGTGTTTGGGGAAAAGGTGGGCATGAGAGGGGGGTTAGTTGCCCTCAAATCACTTTCGACTATTAAAAGAGGCCTTTTTTTTGTTAGGGGAAAGGTGGGAGTGAGAGAGAGGTTAGTTGCCCTCCAGTCAGTTTCGACTAGCCTATTAAAAAGGGCACTAGCCTTTTCAATTTCCAATTGAATGAGCCTTGTTTGAAGTTTCTATGCCAACATTTTCTATAAAAAACCTTATATGCCCCCAGGGCATAACTTACAACCTTAGCCCTGAAGGCTCTGGGGGGAGTGTCATCCTCAAAGACCTAATTCCCTGATCTTTCAGCTACGTTGAACAAAATGGCTATCTCAAAATTTTGATTAGATGTGTTTGGGGAAATGGTGTGCTTCAGAGGGGGATTAGTTGCCCTCCAATCACTTTCGACTATTAAAAAGGGCACTAGCCCTTTCAATTTCCAATCGAATGAGCGCTTTTTGAAGTCTCTACAAAAAAAGCTTTCTATAAAAACCTTATATGCCCCCAGGGTATAATTCACAACCCTTGCCCTGAGGGGTTTGTCATCCTCAAAATCCTAATTTCCAGAACTCATCTGTGTTTGAGGAAATGGTGGGCGTGAGAGGGAGGTTAGTTGCCCTCCAATCAGTTTTGATTAGCCTATTGCTTGCACAGTTCGCCATCTATGTTATATACAGAGTTATTGTAGCTGAGTTTGCATATTTGCCATTAATGGGATAAAGCTTCTGCATTACTTTAAGGTTATTTCCATACTGATTTCTACCCTCTAATTATAGATTTTTAGTTGAGTAGTATTTGAGGGACCTTCTATAATTCTTAGTATAGGTCTTTCTCTCTGGGTATTTTCACCTGCGCCATCTTCTTTTTCCATATAGATTGGCACGCTATTTATTGTGCTATTTTCATATAGCAATATCTTTGTTGCCACCTGTGTATCTGTTTCTTCTGAATAAGTGAAGTCACATAGTTGCCAAATACAGCATAGTTGCCAGATTTAGACAGAATATTTTGGTACAACAACAGATGGCATTGATTCAGCCATTTTTCGCGCATTTTCGGCGATATAATTCGGGCTACATTTTCGGAGATAGCCTTTGCAGAAGTGAGCAACAACGAACATTCAAGAGGCCGTACAGTACTAGCGGGATTTTTTATCCTTAAACTGCTGGGATAAAGTGATTCGTGTGTTGCACTTCCCATGGATCTTATCTATCGCTAAATGCTTAAAGCATGTAACGCCGGTGTTGCCAAATTGAACTGAAGGTTTTCTGATAAAATCTTTGCCAATATAAATATCATAAATATGGTAGAACTCTGCCCACGTTGCAAGAAAATTGTAACAAGAGCTCAAGGAGGAATTCAGTGCCGAGACTGCCTAAAATGGCTCCCCTTTGGTTGCGCAGGTCTTGCATATAATAAGGAAGCTGCTGAAAAATTCCGAGGACAATGGCAATGCTATAGTTGCAAATCTTCTAGCAATGACCAATATAAAGCAACTCCTCCACCAAAAGCACAAAATACTAGAGGGACTCCGATAGAAGAATCCACCAAAAGCCAAGGTCCCTCGGTAAGCCAGCCTAAGAAGCCCAAAGAGATTCCTTTGAGCCCTAGTTTCCCAGATAACAACACAGAATGCAGCTACTGTCACAAATATGTCGACATAGCCACCTCTTTCCTCTGCTTTTTCTGCAACGAGTGGGAACATGCCTCTCGCCGAGGTATAATAAATGCCGATCTCGTGCTGGTCATGAAGAGAGAAGACAATGAGTGTCTCCTGTTTAAATACGAATGCCTCTCCTGCTCCAAGCGAAAAGTAGCACTTCTACAGCTTCAAGTGCGACAGCTAACAGAAGCTCAGCCTCACAGACCACATGAGGCAACACCTTCGAATCATAGTGATAAACCCTCACCTCACGACATCCAGCCGACAATAAATGCAATTATTCAGGTAGAAGTAGAAAAGGAACTAAGAGAACAGAAAAAGAGGAATTTTGTAGTCATGGGGCTACCTGAATCCATTGCTGTCAATGACAATACACAGGTTGTCAAATTGACTCAAGAAAACGAGCTCGGGGCAAATATCACTAAGGGGAGATACTAGAAACTGCCCGGATTGAAAGACCAAAAGAAGATGGTAGTCCACGCACTTTGTTAGTTAAGCTAAAAAAACCACAAGAGCTTGAAATGAAAAGGCAAACAATTCTGAGGACAGCTCCAAATCTAAGAAAATCATCAAATGAAGAAACTCGTACCAAAGTATATATAAACCCAGATCTCACGCCCATGCACAGACAAATGCTCGCCGTGAAGAAACAATAGAAGAGGAATGCCCGCAACCAGTGCTATCGTCAAATGGAGATGCAGAGCCATTGAAGGCGAGGTAAAGACTCCAACGAAGAGCAATGGCAAATATGAAGTAGAATAACCAAAGCCAAACAAATGCCACCATCCTTCAAGCCTAACAAAAAAGCTACTAAAGTAAAAACACTAAAGATACTATATTTAAATGCTGATTCACCACCAAACAAATTATCAGAATTAAAAGTAGAATTTGCAGCAAAGAACCCAGATATAGTAGTAGTGGTCTAAGCTAAGCCTAAACACTGTCGATATCTCCCAACTTTACCAGAGTTTTCCATCAACGGCTACAAAAACCACACCTTGAACATAGATCAAGAAGAAGGTCGGGGAATTATTTGCTACGTCTTAGACAATTTATCAGTCCAGAAAGTATCATCAACAACAAATGGACAGGAAATTATTTGGATTCAGATATCAAACACAAACCAAGCAACTCTAAATTTGGCTGTAGTATATAGAAGTCCAAATAGCACAGCCGTGAATTACCAAGTACTCTTTAAGGATATTCACGCTATATGTCAAAGATTAACAGAACCAACTCTCATCATTGGAGATTTCAATTACCCTAACATAGATTGGGACCTTCCACATCTCCTAGAGCATAGCGGGTCACCCTCATAGAGAGAATTTCTGAAGATAGTGAACGATAATTACCTAGAACAGCTTATTAAAAAACCCAACAAGAATCCGAGGAAGCGATAAGCCAACACTACTGGACCTAGTCCTATGCAGTAATACGGAACTAATAAAAGAACTTACTATAGGTCCTCCCGTTGGAAAATCGGACCACGCTACAATTTACTTAGAGGTGATTATAAGCTGCGAAATTATGAGAAAAAAAGAGAGGTTGATGTATTCAAAAGATGATTACAATACCGTGCGAACGGAGCTAGAAGTTTTCAACTGGACTGGAATACTAAATAACACAGATCTAGTAGATGGCATGTACAGAAAGTTTGCATCCGTAATAATAGACCTCACAAAGAAGTATGTACCAATAGTCAATATATTTAAACGACCGCCTCTAAAACGAGAGATCCTTGACCTAATAAAAACCAAGCGGCAAGCCTGGGAGACACTCAAGCAGACCGATACAGAAAGTAATCGTAGAAATTATCACAGAATCACCAAGAAAGTTAGGAAAGCCACTAGACAAGAAGCAAGCGAAAAGGAGAGGAAAGTAGCTGAAAACTCAAAGATCAACCCCAACGCGTTTTGGAACTTCGTGAACTCAAAAAGAAAAGAACAGCCGGTTATTCCCGATCTTAGAAGCTCAGCAACAAATTTAAAAATCAGTGACCCGATAGCTAAAGCCAGCCTACTAAATCAGCAGTTTTCCACAGTTTTCACAACAGAGAGGGACAAAGATGAAAGTCAAGAGGAATGTCAGCCACTAGTCGCAGGCAAATTTGAAGAAATAGAACTGACAATATAAATGGTGTACAAAAAACTAAAAAATCTAAACCCTTACAAATCAGAAGGTCCAGATGGCCTACATCCTAGAGTACTCAAAGACCTGGCACAAGAAATTGCAGCGCCATTGCACTACATTTTTGTCAAGTCGCTACAAACAGGGAACCTGCCTGATACATGGAAGCAAGCAACGGTGATACCCCTCTTCAAAAAAGGAAGCAAATCAGATCCAAGTAAGTACAGACCTATCAGTTTAACCTGTATCACATGCAAAATACTAGAATCTTTGCTCCACGATAATACATTACAGTACCTACTTGAAAGTAGCCTCATTTCACCCGCACAGTTTGGATTTCTCAAGAAAAGATCAGCAGAAAGCCAGCTACTTGTCGCTACAAACGCCTGGAGGAAATATATGGATAGTGGGATGCAGGTAGATATTTTATACTTAGATCTCAGAAAAGCCTTTGATAAAGTCTCACAGTCAGCTTCTTCGAAAACTACAATCTATCGGTGTTGGGGATACTATTCTAAAGTGGGTTCTCAACTTTCTGAAGGGAAGATCTCCGCGAGTGAGACTGGAGGGATACCTTAGCAGCAACGAGACAAAAGTCACAAGTGGAGTGGTTCAAAGTAGTGTTCTGAGGCCTTTACTATTTAATATTTACATAAATGATCTCCTAAATTACATAGATTCAGAGATACTGCTTTATGCAGATGACACGAAAATCTTTCACGCAATAACAAGCTTTGAAGATACAGAAATACTACAGCAAAACTTAAACAAAATAGCAGAATGGATGAAAAAATGGAGCATGGAAGTGAATACAGAAAAAAGTAGTCACCTTTAGCTAGGCCCAAAACATATTTCTCAGTACTACTGCTTTGAAGGACAACAGATACCTATACAAGAAGAAGCACGAGATTCGCGAGTGACAATAGACAGTGACATGACTTTCACCAAGCACAACAAATCAATCCTCTCTAAGCCACCACAAGTCTTTGGACTTATTCAAAGAAATTTCTCTCTTACTGAATCAACACTGTTTTCTATATTCTTCAAATTGTTAGTGAGACCAATGATCAAATATGGTCATACAACAACCAGACCGTTTTTTCAAAAAGACAGCAATGCAATAGAAAAAATCCAAAGGAGGGCTACTAAATTTGTTCCATCACTTAGAGACTTATCATACCAAGACCGTTTGAAAAAACTGTCGTACCCAAGCCTCTCATACCGATTTTTGAGAGGAGATCTTATTGAAGTATACAAAATATGCAACAGATACTACGACAACATCCCTCCAGAAGAGATAATAACATTCAAGAATAATAACCTGAGAGGTCACGAGTTTCAGCTAACTGAAGAACGTTTCAGAAGAGATGTTGGTAGATGGGCATTCAGCAACTGCATTTTCTCCGAGTGGAACAAACTACCATCAGACACTGTCAACTCAGATTCAGTCAATGCATTTAAGAACAAGATTGACAATCATTACAGTAAAAAAGCATTTGATTATTTAAATTTTTGTAGATAGAGGCGCAAGCCTGTTTTCACAATATATTATAATTATTATCATTATTAACATCCAATTGAATGAGTCTTTTCTCTACGACAACATTTTCTATAAAAAAAACCTTATATGCCTCCAGGTTATAACTTACAATCTTAGCCCTTAAGACTCTGGGGGGAGTGTCATCCTCAACAAAATAATTTCTAGAAGTTTCATCTACGTTGAACAAAATGGCTATGTCAAAATTTTAGTTGAATTTGTTTGGGGAAATGGTGAGCGTGAGAGGGGGGTTAGTTACTCTCCATTCAATTTAACTATTAGGGCACTAGCCCCCTCAATTTCCAATCAAATGAGCCCTTTTTGAAGTTCTACGACAGCACTTTCTGTAAAAACCTTATATGCCCCCAGAATATAACTTACAACCCTTGACCTGAGGGCTCTGAGGGAGTTATCATCCTAAAAGACCTAATTTCCAGATGTTGAACAAAATGAATATCTCAAAATTTTGATTGCATTTGTTTGGGGAAATGGTGGGCGTGAGAGGGGGATTAGTTGCCCTCCAATTACCTTCAACTATTAAAAAGGGCACTAGCCCTTTCAATTTTCTATCGAATGACCCATTTTCAACGCTTTCTATAAAAACCTCATATGCCCCCAGGGCATAACTTACACCTCTTGCCATGAGGGCTGTGTGGGGGCGAGGGGTTGACATCCTCAAAGACATAATTTCCAGAACTTTCAACTACGTTGAAAAAAATGCCTATCTCAAAATTTTGATTGTATGAGTTTGGGAAAATGGTGGGGGCGAGAGGGGGGTTATTTGCCGCCCAAATACTTTTGACTATTAAAAAGGCCACTAGCCATTTTAATTTCCAATGGAATGATCCCTTTTGAAGTTTCTACGACAGCGCTTTCTATAAAAACCTTATATGCCCCCAGGGCATAACTTACAACCCTTTCCCTGAGGGCTGTGGGGGGTGGGGGTCGGGGGTTGGTTTCATCCTCAAAGACCTAATTTCCAAAACTTTCAACTACGTTGAACAAATGGCTATCTAAAAATTTTGATTTTTAAAAAGGGCATTAGCCCTTTCAATTTTCAATCGAATGAGCCCCTTTTGAAGTTTCTACGACAACGCTTCTATAAAAACCTTATATGCCCCGAGGGCGTTACTTATAACCCTTGCCCTGAGGGCTGTTAGGGGTGTTAGTTGCCTTCTAATCGCTTTCGACCATTAAAAAGGGAACTATCCATTTCGATTTCCAATCTAATGAGCCCCTTTTGAAGTTTCTACGACAACGCTTTCTGTGAAAACCTTATATGCCCCCAGGGCATAACTTATAACCCTTGCCCTGAGGGCTGTGGGGGGTTGTCATCCTCAAAAAACCTAATTTCCAGAACTTTCAACTACGTTGAACAAAATGGCTATCTAAAATCGTTGATTGGAAGTGTTTAAGGAAAAGGTGGGCATGAGAGGGGGGCTAGTTGCCCTCCAATCACTTTTTACTATTAAAAAGGGCACTAGCCCTTCCAATCGAATGAGCCTTTTTTGAAGTTTCTACGACAACGTTTTCTATAAAAATCTTAAATGCCCCCAGGGCATAACTTACAACCCTTGTTCTGAGGGCTGTGGGGGAGTGTCCTTCTCAAAAACATAATTTTTATTTGGAAATCAACTACGTTGAACAAAATGGCTGAACAAAACATAATTTCTATCTGAAAATTAACTATCTCAACGTTTTGATTGAATGTGTTTGGGGAAATGGTGGGCGTGTAAGTGGTGTTAGTTGCCTTCCAATCACTGTCGACTATTAAAAAGGGCACTAGCCACTCCAATTTCCAATCGAATGAGCCCTTTTTGAAGTTTCTGCGACAACTCCTTCGATTCGAGCTGCTCTGGTCTAAGACTAAGAAAAAAGCAAAAATTAAATAATATATTGTGCCAACATCGTTCTTTACTTAGGCAGCGGTATTTTGCTGCCTATGAAAAGCAAACTACGACTTCTGATCTCCAATCGAATGAGCCCAATTCGAAGTTTATACGACCATCCGTACCATAAGAAGTGACTCTGGAAAAAAAAAATCAATAATAATAAAAAATTGAAGCCTTATGGCCTTTACTCTCTGATTTAAATTTATCGTATTCTAAATTTAATAGCCTATTTTAAGGAATTTTGTTATCATGACTGTTCCAAGTTTACAGCTTGGATACATACCAATAAAAATTCTTAGTAGCTGAGTAATAACAGACCAGCTATGAATTACCCATGATTACTTAAATTCGTTTCTTTTTTTTTAAACTACACCAGCATTCGAATCCTCCGTTTAAGGGGGTTATTAGCATCACTGAACACAATCAAAACAATATTAATTATATTCCAATAGAATTTGGGTTCAATGAAATGCGTCTTTGCAAAGACACACTTGTAGAAAAATCTCTACTTATAAAAAAAAGGCTAAACATGAATTTTCATCGAATTTACCTTCAATCTAGAGAAAGTAAATAACCCAGTTTCCGAAACTTTCTAACAACACCGAATTTTTGCAAAGACCGGAAGGCAGTGGATACTTTCATGACGTTGAAAAGACCCCAGCTCTCTAGAATTGGGTGGATTTTTTTTTAAATTTCGAATTCAAGTAATGTTTTTTCTTAAGCGGAGGCTGTTCGATAGGATTGCTACGGGCCCGAAGATTTCTCCTGGTGAAACTTTTAAAAAGCTTGTATGATATAAGTTAACAAAATCAATTTAAATGAAACAAGCTTTTAGTCATATCATTTAGTCTCTTTTTATAAGACTTTCATATGAAGTTTTGTGTTTTTAGAATAAGCTTGGAATTAGTGTGCAGAACGTCGCTTTTGAAGAAGGGAAATTGTACTGTCAATTTGTAAGACAAGGAGTCTTGGATATCAACGGCATCACTTTCGACTTAAGCTACGACTATTATCTTTTGCTGGCTGCTGGTTATGCAACCTCAAGTAAGTAATAGCAATATTAAAATTATAGGTAATAGGATTTGCAACTACCTCTAGTACAGCTTGTTCGTCCAGACGCTTCTCCCAAAAGTATGACAAATTTTATAAAGAACACTAACTGCTTTATCTTTTCTTTTTTTTAAATGTTCCTTCTCTTTCAGTTAGAACCTTAGCTATACATCCAGCTCAATTCTTACCTTTGAAAAGGTTTCGAAATTTGGGGAAAATTAGTAAATTAGAAATGAATTTTACCAACGGTTACAGGAACAAAAATACAAGACCCTAAGTAGGAATGTGTAATTTTGGTAAAGTAGCAGAAATGAAAAAATCCCGTTTCTGAGCTTATCTTAAGTCTATTGATGCCTAAAAACCGCTCTTTTTTACGATTTTCCTTTTGTTTGCTTCAAAATTATGGAGTTCCTAGGGCAATCCCACATTCTGACCAGTGTTGCTACGCAGAACCGGGAAACCAAATATTTGGACTTTTTTGGTAAATTTAACAGCGCACAAAATTCCAACATTAACAATATGGTGATTCCAAGCTAAAGTTAGTCCTGGGGTGGGTTGGACCTTAGCTTGGTAATACGGGACCCAGAGATTGAACCCAACCGTACTAACACACTGCAGGGCGGACGCAATGACCTTAGTAGTCAAAAAGCGTCGTTAATCCGATTCCCAAGATAAAGTTAAATGTTTTAATCAGAGTGTCAGCTCTTCAAGTTCACAAGTTGATACAGAAAGTATTTATTCTTTCTTGTTAGGAATTTGATGGATGATGATCCACCTGAATTATTTGCAATCTCCTTGTTTATCTCGCTGATCTAGTAACTCGCAAACCATTCTTGATGTAAAAAATTCTCAAATTAAAGTATTTACACGTGCTCCTTTCACATGATATAAATTTTTGATATGCACTATCGTTTGGAATGTTTATTTAAAATTAAAAATATAAGAGTAAAATACACTATAATTATGGACATCAGTCAGTTCATACAAACAAAATAGTTATTTAGCATCTATTTGATAAGAATATTCAAAATAATTGTCATGTGAGCAGATTTGACTGCAAAGCTCTGATTCAATATTAAAAGGGAAGTAGGTCCAAGAAGGTCTAATTTACTTTTTGCTTTAAGCCCGTCAAGCTTAAGTTTATTGAAAACTTTATCTCTATTGGAAATGATTATGGGATAAATTCTGACTCCCAGACAGAAATAGCTGACTAACTCTCTTTTTCTTCATACCTCTAACGTCATTTAAAAGCCTCCTTATTAGACCAAGAGTAGTGAATATAGACAAAGGACTCATAGTACTAAGGTCTATCCTAAATGAGATAGTTTCTCATTCCCAAAAACCTTGGTCTATATAACCTTTGGTGGCAGGCGTTAACACCCCCGGTGATTACCCCCCCCCCCCCGCGGGAAATACCCCCGTGGAAAATACCCCCCGCAGAAAATACCCCTCGCGGAAAAAAACGCGAAAAATACCCCCCCCCCCCGGGGAAAATAAGGTTTTCCAAATTTGAGATTTTTACTTCAGTTTTATTTTTTTTTAATTTCCGTAGGGGGAATGAATTTCCGTACTTGTATATTAGGCGCCACTCATTCAAGTTTACGCTGTGTAAAACTCGAGTTTTTTTCGCTAGTTTCTTTGTTACTTTAGAAACAAATTTGGGCTATAGATTTGCACATTAGGGAGGGGGGAGGGTAAAGTATAGCGGGTCTTCGTTCAAAAGTTGTTGGTAAAATTATTCTGCATATTAAATAGATAGATTAATAAGTTTATTTTAAAGCCAAATATACGGCCATGAATGAAACACTACATTAACCTAATAATAGTATTTAATACTTCATTGAAAAAAACAGGCCGTTTTGGAAAAACGGTCATTGAAAAAAAAAACATTTAACACTTGGAAAAAATGCTTAAATAATGAAGCGTTACTTTTACTTTATACTGGGATATTTTTTTTTTTTTTTTTTTTTTTTTTTTTTTTTAGTTAAGAAAATTTCCAGATACCTCGCTATTCTTCTGTAATTTTTTAGTGGCCATATACTACTACTACTACTGCTAACAACTCACCGCAGCACCAAGCCGCCTGAGGCCAACACAGCTACGCCTAGAAAGAATGGTTTTCTGACTTCAAAATACCCAAATACTTTATTTGGCCCCCCCCCCCTATGTGGAAATATATAGCCCAAATTATTATTGGATATGTTTGGGAAAATAGTGGGCATAAGAGGGGGGTTAGTTCTTCAATCACTTTCAACTATTAAAAAGGGTTTTACCCGTTTCAATTTCAAATGGAAGGAGCCCTTTTTGAAGTTTCTACGATAACTCTTTCTATTAAAAATTTTTATACAATTCTTTATACTTTTAACCCCGTACCCTTTATCCAAGATCTTTTCGAATCCCTTTTCTAAAGCTGATCCTATAGGCTCACTGTGCCTAATTTCCTTTTATTTAACTATCTGATCGCTCTGTAACAAGATGGAAGACTTTGAAGTGCTACTCCATAGCAACAGAACGGCTATTGCTACCGCGACAGAAATTAGAAAGCTCAACGAGGCTGCAGGACAGATTCCTGGATACAACTATTTCTAAGAGCTTGAAGAAACTGAGGTAACTTCAGGTTCGGTGGGGTGTAGGAATCCATGTGCAAAAAAACCTTTCTTGGAAGCTCCTACCTGATTAAGGTTCTGATCCGTGAATGCAGCCGCCTTTGTTCAAGTGGCAAGGGAAGTCTAGGAGTGACCAAAAGTAACCTAATAATTTACTCGATTAGAAATGCATAATTGCAGGCATGGCTTTGTAAATGTTGATCCCCTACTCAAGACTGGAACTGCAAAGTGGCACCACTCAGTCAAAGTGATGAGTTGAAATTTTTCTAAAACCAATATCAAGCTGTGACCATAACGGCCATATATTGGAATCCAGTGACGCTAATGCATGGGTCATAGTCATTTGTACTACTTTGCCATCCCTTACTTCCCAAGAGACGATTCTTTTCCAGACGAAATTTCTGCGTGGAAAATACCCACATCCGTGTAATTCCCAAAATGGACCCATCCTAGTGGTACAACGACTTGAGACCAATCTCACTAACACTATGCGTATCAAAAGTAGCAGAATATTTCATCTTGCAGAAGCTGCTATAACAAGTAAGCGAGGCTATTGACAAGCACCAGTATGGCAGACTTCTTCAATATGAGACTTCTATACACCTCGCCAGAATTCCTGATCAGATCCTAAAGTGGATTGAAAAGAAAGATTGTTTTGTTTACCTTGTAGCCGTCGAGTGTCATAGAGCTTAATTATAATAATCAATGAATTTATTGACTCAACTCAGTACAGAACAACAACAAAATGGCAATACACCCAAACGGAGAGCAGACCTTGTAATTGTTGTGTGTAACAAACACAGGGGTTGAACACACCAACGTGACGAAAGGTAAATGAATGAATAAATAAATAAAGACCATAAAATTACAAAATTAAAGGCTAAAAGGTCAGAAAAGGCTAAAACAAGTCTTAAGCCAGAGAACGGAAGTTGCATAGGTTGCATTGGCCAGATGAGACCAAGAAGCTTGGAAAAAGCCTAGACCAAGTCTTAAGATAGTAATAGCAGGGAAAATAAAGCGAAAATGAGATCAAAAACGTTGGAAAAGGCTAGAACAAGTCTCTAGCCAGGGAATGGAAGTCGCATGGTTTTTAAGAGACCAAGAAGATTTTAAAAATACTAGACCAAGTCGTAAGACAGTAATGTAATGGGTAAGCCAAAGGATGGCCAGATGAGACCAAGAGGCTTGAAAAAACTAGACCGAGACATAAGCATTAGGAAAGACGTGGTATAGGGCAAAGGAGAACAAACGAAGGTCATTGGAAGGTATTAAGGATGAGGGAAGTCATGGAAGGAACCTTAGAAGGGTCAAACAAAGTTGGGAGGGTCAAAAAGGACTTAAAGAACTCCGCACCGACAAGACAAAGCATGAAACAGCATAACTAAACATTGAACATCACACCTTTTGGGACAGTCAAAGAAACCTAGCACGGATAAGTCAAAGCATGACACAACACAACTAAACATAGCAAATGTTATCTTTCAAACAACGCACCTTTGAAACAGACAAGGAAAGCACCGACAAGTTAAACCACGAAACAGTATTGCTAAACTTATCTAACTATAAATTTCAAACAAAGCCGCAAGTGAATGCACATCATCTCTAGCCTTTTTGATAATGATTTTGACAGTATGATCTCTTTCAGTCAGCTCATTAATGAGCTTTTCTTTCTTACTAAGGTTTGATAAGAATTTGTCTTGAGTAATAAGTGCAATGATTTTTTCGTTGAAGCGAACTTCGTATGTTTTTGAAAGACCAGACGAGCTTCTCTGCTGCTCTATTATTTTTACATTCTTACTATAGTCTGAATCTCCGTCTTTTACAACCATGGTCTTGAAGTATAATTCGTTTGTAAATACTTCAAATATTTTTCTAAAACAATAGAAAGAATCAATCTAATAGAATAAAAAATAATCAATAGAAACCATCCAAAACAATCTTCTCTACTCCATACAACACAATTGCAAAAAAAAACTTCTCATCAATAATGAACGTCACATTATTTTCATTGAGATCAAAATTGATTAGTGTCATATTATCATACCATGAAGATTTTGTGTGTTTTTTTCACGGCATCATTACCAAACAATGCTTTTGGATGCGGTAAGTTTATATTGAAGATGTTCTATAAGATTACTTTCAAATGTTTTCCTCACATTAATTATTTTGAGAAGCAATAATGGATCCGCTGAAACTTAACAATCTTTAATTTTAACAGATTTATTTGCAATTGAAAACAGCATTACCTTTTCAGTGTTTGAATTTTATGTTATCAATTATAAGGCAGTGATCTTGGTTATCAGTGGCTACTTTAATTCAATTTCATAGGCTCTCTGACAGTTCATTTGCTCATTTCCAACCATTTCAGAAGCTAACGTTATTAACTATGTCGTATTTGGAAAGGGATCGTGAAGTTTAAACCCATCAACCATTATATTTATGTCAATATTATCTCTTCTGACTCTTGGATTCCCACAGTCTATGTGTTGCTCTGTTGAGTCCAAAGAAACGCAGGAAGATTTTGATAGAATATTAGCATGTTTATCACGAAAAGAAATAACAATTTTAACTCCTTCTATCTTCTTCAGTGTTATATCGGGTAAATATTTTTGTTGTAGTCTTGTAATGATAGTTTTATCATCCGATATATACCCCGTCAAGACATTTTTGAACTCTTTCGGTGTAAATTGGGAATCATAGGTATTTTATGTGCAATTAAAAATCTCTATCATAGCTCCTGGAGCTTGATTATCTTGACGAGGTTTCTCATGAGACGATGGTACTTTATTGGAGGAATCATAGCAACGCAATATCGCTGGCCTCTGTGGGGACAATGTATTGTTGTTTTTTTTTTTAATTTTTTTTTTTCGTTAAGACTAGGGCACTTCGTATCGAAGGAGTTGTCGTAGAAACTTGGTTAGCAGTGGTTGATTCGAAAAGGGTTCATTTGATTAGAAATTGAAAGGGCTTGTGTCCTTTTTAATAATCGAAAGTAATTGGAGGTCAACTAACCCACCTCACACGACTACCATTTCCCCAGACATATTCAATCAAAATTTTGAAATAGCCATTTTTTTCAACGTAGTTGAAAGATCCGGAAATTGTATCTTTCTTGATGACGACCCCCCACCACCACAGCCCTCAGGGAAAGGGTAGTAAGCTATCCCCTGGGGGCGTTTAAGGTTTATATAGAAAGGGTGATCGAATAAACTTCGGAGGGGCTCATTGGATTGCTAGTCAGAAGTTTTAGTGCCCTTTTTGAGATTCAGAGTGATCGGAGGGTGGATACCCCCCCTCCCACAATAACACCTCGTATTTTCCCGAAATGCATCTGATAGAAATTTTGAGATGGCCATTTGATGTCGTAGAAACTTCAAAAAGAGATCATTTGATTGAAAATTGAAAGGACTAGTGCCCTTTTCAATACGCAAAACTGATTGGAGGATAACTACTCCCTCCCACGCCCACCGTCTCCCCAAAAACATCCAATGAAAATTTTAGATAGCCATTTTGTTCAACGTAATTAAAAGGTCTGGAAATTATGTCTTTCAGGATGGCAACCCCCACAGCCCTCAGCGCAAGGGTTATAAATTAAGCCCTGGAGGCATATAAGGTACATATAGAAAGGGTGATCGTAAAAACTCCGGAATGGATTCATTTGATTGGAAATCAGAGGTTCTAGTGCCCATTTTAAGATTCAGAGTGAACAGAGTGTGGATACACCCCCCCCCCAAAAAAAAAACCTCGTATTTTCCCGAAATGTATCTGATAGAAATTTTGAGATGGCCATTTGTTGCCGTAGAAACTTCAAAACATCTCATTCGATTGGAAATTGAAAGGGTCAGTGCCATTTTTAGTAGTCAAAGTTGATTGGAGAGCAACTAACCCCACTCCTATGTCCACATTTCCACAAATACATTCAATCAAAATTTTGATAGCTATTTTGTTCAACGTAATTGAAAGGTCTAGATATTATGTCTTTGAGATTGACAACCCCTCACAGCCCTCAGGGCAAGAGTTGTAAGTTATGCCCTGGGGGCATATAAGGTATATGTAGAAAGATTGATCGTATAGCCTTTGGAGGGGGCATATTGGATTAGAAATCAGAAGTACTAGTGCTCTTTTTAATATTCAGAGTAATCTGAGGGTGGATACTCCCCCACCTTGTGTTTTCCCGAGATGCATCTGATTTCAACTTTGAGACTTCCATTTGTTGTCATAGAAACTTCGAAAACAGCTCAGTAGATTGGAAATTGAAAGGGCCATTTTGTTCAACATAATTGAAAGGTCTGGAAATTATGTTTTTGAGGATGGTACCCCTCCCCCCCCCCAAAGCACTCATGGCAAGAGTTGTAAGTTATGCCCTGGGGGCATATAAGGTATATATAGAAAGGGTGATCGTATAAACTTCGGAGAGGCCTCATTAGATTCGTAATCAGAAGTTCCAGTTCCCTTTTTAAGGCTCTGAGTGTTCGGAGGGTGAATACCCCCCACCACACCTCGTATTTTCCCGCAATTTCGAAAACAGCGCATTCGATTAGAAATTGAAAGGGCCAGCGTCCTTTTTATTAGTAGAGTCATTGGAGGGCAACTAACTTTCCTCCCTCGCCCACCATTTACCCAAACACATCCAATCAAAATTTTGATATAGCCATTTTGTTCAACGTAATTGGAAGGACCGGAAATTGTGTCTTTGAGGATGACAACCCCTCCCCCCCACAGCCCTCAGGGCAAGGTTTACCCTCAGGGCAAGGGGGCAAGGTTATACCTTGGGGGCATATAAGATATATATAGAAAGGTTGATCGTATAAACGTTGGAGGGGGTTCGTTGGATTGGTAATCAGAAGTTCTAGGGCCCTTTTTAAGATTCAGTGTGCATAACTCCCACCCTTTGAAACCTCGTATTTTCTCTTAATGTATCTGATGGAACTTTTGAGATGGCCATTTTTGTCGTAGGAACTTCAAAAATGCTCATTCGATTGAAAATTGAAAGAGCTAGTGCCGTTTTTATTAGTCAAAAGTGATTGGAGGGCAACAAGCTCCCCCCCCACGTCCATCAATGCCCAAAACACATCTAATCAAAATTTGGAGATAGCCATTTGTTCAGTGTATTTGACAGGTCTGGAAATTATGTCTTTGACAACCCCCATACCTTATCAAGACCAGAACATAATTTGCCCTTTACTGAAAAAGAAATGGCTGTGAATTGTCAGTTTCAAATACATGTTCTTTAAAGTTTTAATAGTTTTTAATTTATTAAAGTTAAAAAAGTTAAAACATTTTAAACGTATTTTGTTTATTTAAATCATGCAATAAATAACCGAGTCAAACTCAAAATGAGCAAAAATTAACATGAGAACAGCTGACAACCCCCATGCCTTCTCAAGACCAGAACATAATTTGCACTTTACTGAATACAAAATACATTTAAAATGTTTTCACTTTCTTTTTACTTGTTTTAAATGTGCTTTAGATACATAAAGGGGAAGCCCTCCCCCTTGCACTCCAGTTACAGCGTGAGTGGATGGTGTCCTTTTTAAGAGTAGTAGCAAGTGATTGGAGGGCAAGCAGCCCTTCTCTCATGCCCATTGATTTTCCAAACGCATCCAGTCAAAATTTTGAGATAGCCATTTTGTTCAGCATAGTAGAACGGTCCAGCAACTCTGTCGTAAATAATACCCTTTCACCGTTACATGGGAAGGGTCGTCAAATTTTACTGTGCTTTGTTTCAAAGTTTGGAATTTTTTTTATAGTATCCTTGAATTTTTATTAGTAATTTTTATTTTATTATCCTGCACTGAGGACGGTCAAGCGGAGGTCTTGACCGAAATATTTACATTTTAGTCCACATTTTTCACTTGCTTGTATAATCCTCGTTTTTCTCTCTTCTAGTATTTTTTCGTTTTATCATGATTAGCCAGTGTGGTCTCAAAAATTATTGAGTTACCCTTTCACCGTTACATGGAAAGGGTTGTCAAATTTTAGTTGTGCTTTGTTTTAAGGTTTGGAATTTTTTATAGTATCCTTGGATTTTTATTAGTAATTTTTATTTTATTATCGTGCCCTGAGGACAGTCAAGCGGAGGTCTTTGCATTTTAGTCCACATTTGTCACTGGCTTGTATAATTCTTTTTTTCTCTTGTTTACTATTTTTTCGATTTAGCAACTGGGTCAATCCACGCCAAATCATCCAATCGTGACTGCGTGTGAAATTCCAATTTTGCTGAAAAAATTATCAGCTGTTCTCTTCATTGATAGTACATACAGGATTTTTTTTTTTTGAAAGCTAGTTTTTCGGGAAAAAATTTCCAAAGTTTCAAAATTCGCAAAAAACGAGGTTTTTGAAAAAAAAAATCCAAAAAGTTGGTATTTTTTTCCACTTATTTATCCAATTATCTTCATAGCCAGGAGAGATTGGATAGAAAAAATTGAGGCAATCCGATAACGACGGAAGAACTGACGGCCAACCGAAGTTTTTAAACCCTTGTGCGAAAAAGCAGAACTTCAAAAATCTGTAAATTCTTAACGGTAAGAGCTAGGATACCATTTTTTTTTTTATTCTTGTCCTCTTGTCACCAGGTACAAAGGAAAGTTTTGCATTTTGTCCTATCGCTTTTAATTTCGGAGATATTTTCATAGAATTATGACAAATTGTGAAAATTGTCACTTTTCATCCCCAAAAAAAGCTCTGTAGGCAACGCGATCCAGGAAAACTACTTATTAGGTCCTAAACTACCAAACATGACCTACCTGAAACCGTAAAAAGCTCGATGGCAAAATTCGATCCTGATTTTTAAAAGAAGATTGAAGTTGGACCGTTTTTCAAGTTAACAAAATGCATGCGGAATGAACTGCTGCAAGTTTAAATTCTTTGTTGCCAAACAGTTTATTCAAATATTGAAATCACACAAATTGACCGATTCCTTTCTCCAGAGTAAGTTAGTGGGATGCGTCATCGAATTATTTGAAGTTCAGATATTTCACTCACAGTCGAATAATTGCTATTGACCGTGAATGAAGTATAATTCATACCGTACTGTGAGGATTGTTAGATGTCGGAATTAGAAATAATAGCTCTTGAAAAATGTTGTGTTGGACTTCATTTAAATAGCGAGTGTCACAAGAAAACATTTTTTCGCAAAGAAGGACTTAGACAATTTACCGAACTTTCAGATCAGAGTCGCGAGACAATTTTATTGAGAACATTTATTAGCTCCATAGAGCGTATTTGCTTTCATCATGAGCAATTCTACCTTCATCAGTTTGCTAAGGCTGTTCCGAGAATCTGCTGTGATCCATTTGAGTTGCACACCTCTTGTCCTCGGAAAGGAACAAGAGCTATAACACTAGAAAACACTAGAACCTTGTCTCGTTTCAAACTTATTCCCGGTTACAAGGTGTGTGCTGAATGCCGCACCGAAATTGACGATCGTGCCTACGAAGAGTCCGATGATGACATTGTTAATATCCCCCAAGTTTCTAACGACGGATCTTTCTCATACAATTTCCAGCCTGATTGTTCCTCAAGACAATTTGCAGCGAACGCAGCTACAGTTGTTTCAAGTTTATTTGAAAATATTGGGACCTCGCCGCTCAAGCCTTATTCCTTAAAACTCTCTGTTGGACAAAAAAAAGACTACGTTAAACGGAAGTCCGAAACGGTAGCAGAATCCGTTTCCAAAATCATTAATGTCGCTTTGAGTGTTCCAACCAGTGCTACTTCCTCTCCTGTGCTGAAGCGCAAATGCATAGCTTCGTCATTGGTTCAGAATTCTATGGAGTCTGCTGAAGAATCTGTCCCCTTTCTGATGAACGACACAGAAACAAAGGATTTCTGTATTTCTCTGAAAACCAAACTTGAAACCTCGGATGCCTTATCTAGGAACTTAGTCTTCTCACTCTAGTGCCTCCGACATGGCCCCGGCAAAAAGTATCTGATTTTTTCGAAGTATCGGAATACCTTGTTAGAAAAGCTAGGAATATCAGAAAGGAGGGAGGAATATTGCCTCTTTTGACCTAAAAAAAACCACCTAATGTTCTTAAGCCACATGTAGTTCAGGCTGTTCTGGACTTTTATGAATCTGACGTCAACAGGCGGCAGCTTCCAGGCAAGAAAGATTTCGTCTCCGTAAAAATCGATGGCAAAAGGGAACAAAAACAAAAGAAATTACTGCTGGCCAACATTTCTGAACTTTACGAGTTATTTAAGAAGGACAATGAGGACAAGCCGGATTTCAAAAGCGGACGCAGCAAATTTGCTGAGCTTAAGCCACCCTGGTGTGTTATAGCTGGCTCAAGTGGGGTTCATTCGGTATATGTTTGTCTGTATCACCAAAATGCTAAGCTTAAATCATTCGGCGCTGATATAAGGATTGCGCTCGTGGATTTCATGTCCAACGTTGTATGCTCTATCAGAAATGAAATGTGCATGCTACACACGTGCACGGTCTGTGTTGATAAACAAAACGACTTGGAGAGTTTTCTCTGGGAGGAACTAGCTGAATCTGATTCAGTGACCTATAAAGAGTGGGTACATGTGGACCGAACAGTTCTTAGACAAGTAGAAGAAACGATAAATGTGTTCATACCGAATTTCGTCGAGTCAATCCGGAACCTTACAGTACACCATTTCATTTCAGTCCGTCAGCAAAATTACATAGACCAACTAAAGCAGAATCTCTGCTCCAATGAGGTCCTCCTGCTTTTAGACTTTGCAGAAAATTTTTCCTTTTTGGTTCAAGACGCAGTTCAAGGATTTCACTGGGAAAATTCTCAGGCAACATTACATCCGTTTGTGGTATATTGGCTTAGGGGTGATAGCCTGTTCAGCAACAGTTTGTGTGTTATCAGCGACCACATGGACCATAACACTGCTGCAGTTCACACTTTTTTGAAAGTCGTATTGCTTCACGTTAAGGCTATGATTCCCGGCCTTTGCAAAATCTATTATTTCAGCGACGGTGCAGGATCCCAGTACAAAAACAGAAAAAACTTTGCAAATTTGAGCTGCCATTTCACTGACTTTGGGTTAGATGCTGAATGGAATTTCTTTGCTTCGTGTCATGGAAAGAATGCGTGTGATGGGATTGGCGGTACTGTGAAAAGACTAGCAGCTCACGCCAGCTTGCAAAGGCCATTTGACAATCAGATACTTACGGCACACGATCTTTATGAGTGGGCAGATAAGTCCCTACCCAACATTACAGTATTTTGGGTTTCGTCAAATAACGTTAATGAAAAGTTTGAAAGTTGCCTCGAAGACCGCTTTGACAAAGCTATTACTATTCCTGGAACTCAGTCATTTCACAGTTTTAGGCCCAAAGGCAAAAATAATATCAGTGCTTGCGTTTTATCGGATTTGGGTACTATCCTGCCAAGAGAAGAATTTATTGTGTTGCGGTTAGATTTCGAGAACGTCCTTTTAACCGATCTGGACTCGGGAGACTACGTAGCCTGTGTGTATGGCTCTGATTGGTGGGTGGGGTGTGTTGTAAGCATTGATGAGGAGAGTGGCGAAGTTGAAGCTAAGTTTATGCACCCAAATGGACCATGCTCAAGTTTTCGTTGGCCTCGGCCTGACGACACGTGCATAGTACCAGCTGCTAACTTACTACAAAAGCTGCCTATTCCTGAGTCTCGTAGTCGCTCCGCAAGAAACTTTTTTTTAGAGCCAGATGTAGTAGCCGTTGTTACAGAAACATTCAAAACTTACAAGAAGAAAAGCAGAGAAAGCAACCATTAATTTTTTTATTTTCATTATTTCATTTTTTTCTAACTTAATTGATCTAAGTAGTTTTGAAGAAGCGTCTATTTGTTTCAAGAAATATAAAATCAGCCATTTCCGGACAAGTTCACATGAAGGGTAGGCTAAAAAACTTTAGTATACTATGCTACATACTAAGAATACCAGGTGCCTGAATTGATGAATTAAATTCAAACTAGAAAAGTTTGAGATTGGTTACACGAGATACAGCATGAGTGGCCATATTAAAAGATATGTTCGCTAACCAAATAAAAATGCAATAATTGGCGATAGAAGAATCTGCATTTTTATGATAACAGGAAACTCGAAAAACGGTCGAACTTCAATCTTCTTTTAAAAATCAGGATCGAATTTTGCCATCGAGGTTTTTACGGTTTCAGGTAGGTCATGTTTGGTAGTTTAGGACCTAATGAGTAGTTTTCTTGGATCGCGTTGCCTACAGAGCTTTTTTTGCGGATGAAAAGTGACAATTTTCACAATTTGTCATAATTCTATGAAAATATCTCCGAAACTAAAAGCGATAGGAGAAAATGCAAAACTTTCCTTTGTACCTGGTGACAAGAGGACAAGAATAAAAAAAAATGGTATCCTAGCTCTTACCGTTAAGAATTTACAGATTTTTGAAGTTCTGCTTTTTCGCACAAGGGTTCAAAAACTTCGGTTGGCCGTCAGTTCTTCTGTCGTTATCGGATTGCCTCAATTTTTCTATCCAACCTCTCCTGGCTATGTAGATAATTGGATAAATAAGTGGAAAAAAATACCAACTTTTTGGATTTTTTTTCAAAAAACCTCGTTTTTTGCGAATTTTGAAACTTTGGAAATTTTTTCCCGAAAAACTAGCTTTCAAAAAAAAAAAAAATCCTGTGTGTACTATCAATGAAGAGAACAGCTGAGAATTTTTTCAGCAAAATTGGAATTTCACGCGCAGTCACGATTGGATGATTTGGCGTGGATTGACCCAACTATGTCTTTATAGATATTAGGCATGTCAACCCCCCACAATTATGCAGTTGGCCCATTATACTTTTAAACTAAATGGTGCTTTAAAAATAAATCAAAAATCACTGTGTTAAATTGTTGCCAATAAGACACCTCAACTTTTGGGATACTACTATTACTACTTCTGCTCTTATAATTTAAACAAATAAAAATAGTGTAAGTTTATCCAGGTTGTCTAAGAGCATGGATAAATGTTTTGGGAGTGAAATTAAGTTTAATTGTTCAGGTCCACTTCAAAAGCTGTAAAATCAAATTAAAAAATACTGTTCTTGTCAGGATTAAAAATTATTGAAAAAGTTTTTCCAACATACAAATAGCAACTTTTAGTAGATTCTTGTTGAAGAAAACTGAAAAGATATACAATATTTTTTTTTTCCATGAAAAATGCCATGTCAATTAAAAAAAAACAGAAATTGATTTAAAAAAACTTTCCACAAGACAAGTTTTTCAAAGAAAAGTTAAGAGCTCCATTAAGCCAAGAATGGGCAAAAATAAAGTCAAATAATCTTTCAAGCGTAAAACTACCCATTTCACTATCAGTAAATAAATTAAACTCAAAACGAACAGAAATTACAATAGATAGGCGAGTCAAACTCAAAACGAGCAAAAATTAACATGAGTATGGCTGATAACCCCTATGCCTTCTCAAGACCAGAACACAATTTGTGCTTTACTGAAAACAAAATACGTTTGAATGGTTTTCACCTTTCTTACTTTTATAGATGAAAATGATCAAAACCTTAACGAAGAAATGTCAATATATCATCAATTTACCAGACAATCCACGGTCATTTGTTTGTTGTTTTTTTTACTAAAGCGCAGATTGTATTTTGGTCTTGAAAAGGCATAGGGGTTATCAGCCCTACTCTATGTTAATTTTTGCTCGTTTTGAGTTTGACTCAGCCATCTATTGTAATTTCTGTTCATTTTGAGTTGCATTTATTTGTTGATAGTGATTTGTAGTAGTTTTGCGCTTGAAAGATTATTTAACTTTATTTTTGCCCATTCTTGACTTAATGGAGCTCTTTACTTTTCTTTAAAAAAATTTGTCATATGAGAAAAGTTGTTTAAATTAATTTGTATATCTAATAGCACAGGGTTTTGCTTCAGCAGAAATCAAATCATATTGAAAAAGTATACGATTTTTCACCAATTGCCTGAAATCATTACCGCGTTCTTCAGTTTCTTTTAGTAGCATTGTTTTTTAACTCTAGAGTACACGAAAAAATAGTAAAAAAGAGAAAAACGAGGATTATACAAGCCAGTGAAAAACATGGAGTAAAATGCAAATATTTCGGTCAAGACCTCCGCTTGACCGTCATCAGTGCAAGATAATAACATAAAAATTACTAATAAAAATCAAGGGATACTATAAAAAAATTTCAAACCTTAAAACAAAGCACAACTAAAATTTGAAGACCCTTTCCATGTAAGGTTTGAAATTTTTTTATAGTATCCTTGGACTTTTATTAGTAATTTTTATGTTATTATCTTGCACTGATGACGGTCAAGCGGAGGTCTTGATCGAAATATTTGCATTTTAGTCCACATTTTTCACTGGCTTGTATAATCCTCGTTTTTCTCTTTTTTTTCGTTTTATCATGATTGGCCAGTGCGGTCTCAGAAATTATTCTCTAGAGTACACACTTTTCTTACCTTGCGTCTATACTTTCCTTTTATTTTCGTTTACTCCGATCTCATCAGCTATTTAAACACAAAACAAACATTGCTTCTTATAATCAAACACTTCACTTCTTCTTTTAAGGGGTACACTTGGAGAAACTGAAGTTTCATCTTGTTCAATCGCCGTTTTGCTGCTTGAATACTACTTTTACTAATATACACTTTTCCGCGCTTGTTTATACACTTTTACAGTGATTACTGGTACTGTGTTTAAATAGCTAATCTGAGTGTTATTTTGTTTGGTACTTGCAGTTTTCATATTTTTCAAGCACGCCCTGCATTAACTAATGGTTCACCTTCCAATTGTGTCGCAACTAGTGATAGGTCGTATCTTAGCTTAGATAGAATTGGTGTATGGAAGGAAAGTAGCAATACAATGTGCAGACCGCCACAATTTTGTAGGTGTATGAATCTAGGTGTAAACAGAACAGTTTTTGGCCATAGATTGACTACTGAGTTAGTAAGGTACCCATATGATGGTAAGGTGGTCAACCTTATTGTGTGTATAAAAAATTCAATGAAATTTTGATAAACCCTAATCTTCTATGAAGGACTAGTGGAAAACGGTGATATGAGTGAATGGTGTATCAATTATCATCAAACTTCATCTCAAGACTCTATAATAGGAATTGTTGTTGTAAGTTGCGAAACAACTTTCTGCAGGCAACAGTATATCGTGGTGGGTCGTTGCCACAGATCGCATGGTCACATATTCTTGGATATAAGTTTATGCTTTCCTAATTTCCTACTAGCCTTTATCTGGAACTTAAAAAAAATAGTGTAGGAATAGACAGTTATAACTGATTCTGTATCGATTTTTTTTGCTTTAAGATCGGCAAAACCCAGGAAAGCTCGGGCAAAAAATTTGATGATCGAAAAAGTATTCGTTGTGTTTTTTGTTTCAAAACCAACCTGCTTTTATTTATTTCTAAGAATCACATTCTCTTTTAGCTAGTATTAGAGAACATGCAGATGGAATAGCTGGAATATCTCTGGATCGAATTGATTTGGATCAGTACCAAGCGCAAAGGACTGTGGATCCGCGACTGCGACGCCAGGTAGAGTGAACAGACATGCTTGCATTTAAGCTGTGTTGTATCTTTTAGAAATAAAAATTTATTCTCTCGAATACGTTTTTTATTTTTCTTGTTACCTTGCTTTCCCTTGCTGATACCTTGCTTTGAATGCAGGCATGTTTTTTTTAAATATTAATTACAAATACTTTTTCCACAAAATAAGTTTTTTTTTTTAAAGTCAAGAACTCCATTAAACTAAAACTGATCAAAACCATAATCAAATGAACTACCAAGCAAACAACTACCACAAATCAGGATCAATAAACAAATGAAACCTAAAACAAATGAAACCCAAAGGAAAATTCAAACGAATTTATTGAAAAAAATGTGCATTGTCAGTTTAATATACCGTTTAATATATGCTAATATTTATTCCTTAAAATCTTAATTAATTTTGATTTCTCAAAGTTATAAAAGGGAAATCATTAAAAGAATTTTTTCAGTTAAGTACAAATTATATTCCGGCTTTTATAAAGCATGGGGTTTAAAACCCTACTCATATTAATATCTGCTCGTTTTGAGTTTGACTCTGTTATTTATTTTAATTTCTGTGTGTTTTGGGTTTCATTTATTTATTGATACTGATTTGTGGTAATTGTATGCTTGGTAGATTATTTATTTCTATTTTTGTTCATTTTTGGTTTAATGGAGTTCTTTACTATTTTTTGAAAAACTTATTTTGTGGAAATTTTTTTTAAATTAAGTTCTGTTCGTTATATTGAAATAGTCTTTTTCAGGGAGAAAGACTGAGCCTCTTCTAAGTAAACAACCATCCCTTCCATCAAAACCTTAAATATGCCCTGGGAATAACTTACAACCGTTGCCCCTAATCTCTGGGGTTTGTTTCAACCCCTAAAAGTCTTGTTATATGATATTTAGACTATTTTGAATAGAATGGCTATCTCAAAATTTCTATTAACTGCATTTTGGGACAATACGAAGTGTGTGGGGGAGGGGGTAACTGCCATCTGATCACATTGACTCTTAAAAGGAGGACTAGAGCGCCTGATTACCAATCCAATGAGCCCCCTCCGAAGTTTATATGAGAACACTTTCAATAAAAACCTTACATGTCCCCAGGGCAAAACTTACAACCCTTGCCCTGAGGGCTGGAGGGATTTTTTATCCTCAAAAACATAATTTCCAGACCTATCTGAAACGCTGAACAAAATGGCTCTCTCAAAATGTTGATTGTAAGTGTATGGGCACATGATGGGCATGGGGGGGGGCATTTGCCCTCTGATCACTTTTGACTAATAAAAAGGCACTAGTCCTCTTAATTTCCAATTAAATGAGCCCTTTTTGAAGCTTCTACGACCAAAACTTTCTATAAGAATATTATATGCCCGAGGGCATAACTATGGACCCTTGTCTTGAGGGCTATAGAGGGAGGGTTGTCATCCTCAAAGACATAATTTCCAGAACTTTTAACAACGTTGAACAAAATGGCCATATCAAAATATTGATCAGAAATGTTTGGGGAAATAATGGGCATGGGACGGGGGTGATTATCCCTCCGATTACTTTTGACTATTAAAAAGGACAATGGCCCTCTCAATTTCCAATCCAATGACCTCTTTTTGAAGTTTTGCGACAACGCTTTCTATAAAAACATTGTATACCCCCAGGGCATAACTTGCAATCATAACCCTGAGGGCTGGGGGGAGGGGTTGTCATATTCAAAAACATAATTTTCGGACCCTTCAAATACGTTCTACAGAATGGCTATATCAAAATGTTGATCGGAAGTGTTTAAGGAAATGATGGGATTGGGGGGAGGCATTCGCCCTCCGATCGCTTTTGACTATTATAAAGGGCACTAGCCATCTCAATTCTCAATTGAATTATCTCTTTTTGAAGTTTCTACGACAGCGCATTCTATAAAAACCCTATATGCCCCCAGGGCATAACTTACAACCTTAGCCCTGAGGGCTGTGGGGGGGGGGGGATTGTCATACTGAAAAACATAATTTCCTGACCCTTTAACCACGTTAAAAAAAATCGCTATATCAAAATGTTGATTGAAAGTGTTTGGGGAAATGATGGGCTTGGGCAGGGGGGGACATTAGCCCTCCGATCGCTTTTGACTATTAATACGAGCACTAGCCCTCTCAATTCCCAATTGAGCCCTTTTGTTTTGAATGAGCTGCTTTTGAAGTTTCTATGACAACGCTTTCTATGAAGGCCTTATATGCCCCTGGGGCATAACTTACAACCTCTGCCTTGGGGGCTGTGGGGGGTTTGTCATCCTCAAAGACATCATTTCTTGACCTTTGAACTACGTTGAACAAAATGGCTATCTAAAAATTTTTATTGATTGTGTTTGGGAAAATGGTGGACGTGAGAGAAGGCTAGTTGCCCTCCAATCACTTTTGACTGTTAAAAACGGCACTAGACCTTTGAATTTCCAACTATATAAGCCCTTTTTGAAGTTTCTATTATAACACTTTCTATAAAAAACCTTATATGCCCTCAGCACATAACTTACAACCCTTGCCCTTAAGGTTGTGGGGGGGAGGGGGGTTGTCTTCGTCAAAGACCTAATTTCCAGAACTTTATACTAAGTTGAACAAAATGTTTATCTCAATGTTTTGATTGGATGTGTTTGCGGAAATGTTTTGATTGGATGTGTGGGCGTGAGAGAGGGTTTTTTGCCCTTCAATCACTTTCGACTATTAAAAAGAGCATTAGCTCTCTCAATTTCCAATCGAATGAGCCCCTTTTTAACTTTCTGGAACACCGTTTTCTGTAAAAACCTTATATGCCTTCAGGTCGTAATTTACAACCCTTACCCTGAGGGTTGTGGGGGGGATGTCATCCTTAAAGACCTAATTTCTTTAAATTTCAACTACGTTGAAAAAAATGGCTGTCTCAAAATTTTGATTGGTTGTGTTTAGGGAAATGGTGGGCGTGAGAGAGGGGTTGGTTGCCCTCCAATCACTTTCTACTATTAAAAAAGGCACTAGTCTTTTAATTGCCAATCGAATTAGTTCCTTTTGGATTTTCTACGACAACGCTTTCTGTAAAAACCTTATATGCCCCAAGGGCATAACTTACAACCCCTGCCCTGAGGGGGGGGGGGGGTTATCATCCTCAAAGACCTAATTTCCGAAACTTTCAACTGCATTGAACAAAATTGGTATCTCAAAATTTTGAGTGCATGTGTTTTAGGAAATGGTGGGCGTGAGAGGGGGGTTAGTTGCCCTCCAATCCCTTTCAACTATTAAAAAGGGCACTAACCCTTTCAATTTCCAATTGAATGAGCCCTTTTTGAAGTTCCTACGACAACGCTTTCATATAAAAACCTTGAATGCCCCAAGGGCATAACTTACAACCCTTGCCCTGAGGGGTGTGTGGGGTTTGACATCCTCAAAGACATAATTTCCAGAACTTTCAACTACGTTGAATAAAATAGCTGTCCCAAAATTATTATTGGATGCGTTTGGGGAAATACTGGGTGTGAGCGGGGGCTTAGCTGCCCTCCAATCACTCTCACCATTAAAAAGGACACTGGCCCGTTCAATTTCCAATCAAATGAGCCCTTTTTGAAGTTTCTACGACAATGCTTTCTATACAAAACCTTATATGCCCCCAGGGCATAACTTACAACTCTCGTTCTGAGGGCTGCGGGGGTTTGTCATCCTCAAAGACCTAATTTCCAGAACTTTCAACTGCGTTGAACAAAATGGATATCTCAGAATTTTGACTGCATGTATTTGGGGAAATGGTGGGCGTGATAAGGGGGCTAGTTGCCCTCCAATCACTTTCAACTATTTAAAAAGGCACTGGCCATTTCAATTTTCAATTTAATGAGCCCTTTTTGAAGTTTTTACGATAACTCTTTCTATAAATACCTTATATGCACCCAGGGCATAACTTACAACCCTCGCCCTGAGGGCTGTGGGGGGTTTATCATCCTCAATGACCTAATTTCCAGAACTTTCAACTAAGTTGAACAAAATGGCTATCTCAAAGTTTGGATTGGATGTGTTTGGGGAAATGGTAGGAGTGGGTGAAGGGTTAGTTGCCGTCTAATCACTTTCAACTGTTAAAAAGAGCACTAGCCACTTGAATTTCCAATTGAATGAGTCCTTTTTTTGAAGCTTTTTCAACAAAACTTTCTATAAGAACCTTATGTGCCCCCAGGGTACAAATTACAACCCTTGCCCTGAGGACTGTGGGGGGAGGAGGGGGGGGATCCTCCTCAAAGACATAATTTCCTGAAGTTTCAACTACGTTGAACAAAATGGCTATCTCAAAATTTTGATTGTATGTGTTTCGGGAAATGGTAGGCGTGGAAGGGGTGTTAGTTGCCTTCCAATTACTTTCGGCTATTAAAAAGGGTACAAGCCCCTCCAATTTCCAATCAAATGCCAATCCAATTTCCAATCCAATTGCCATATTAAATTTAAGCTCAGGAGAAATAAATTCCAATAATAATTAGAACTCAAAACGATCAAAAGCTACTATTAAAGAATAAATTAAATGAAACAAAAGAAATAATCCTAGCAAAAAAACACACAACAAGTACTAATATAAATGAATAAGTAAATATTAAAACGACTAAAACTTAAAACGAATATGCAAATCAAGCTTAAAACCAATAAAAATTACTACAAATAAGACTTTGGCTACTGCCCCTTTCTTTTACTGTAAAAGTCTAAAGCCTACTGCATCATTTTCGCTTTACTGAAAACGAATTATATTACAAATATTTTCTTTTGTGTTTACAACATTGAAAACAAAAATAAAAATTACCGTGAAATAAAATCTTGAACTACTGTCTTTTTCTACGGATCTTAAGTTTAATATGGCCTTTACTTTTCTTTGAAAAACTTTTTTGGAAATTTTTTCCTTAATTAGCTTCTGTTAATTTTTTAACAGAATTTAGTTAAGTATTTTTGCCAGGTATTTAGTTAAGTATAGCCTATATTTTAGCGGGTAGAGATTTAGATCATTGATCTCATTCCCAAAGAACAGCCTCTGGGAAAAAAGTAATTGTTTTTTTTTACTTCTTTTTTGGATTCTCTTAAAAATTAATTTATATTCCTATTTGATTGCCAAAGTTTCGGTTTTGGTTAGTATGATAAATATTTCTCCAATTTTTCATGTCTTTAGCCCAAGAATTAAAATATCTAATTCAAATTTATTAGTTCTAATTAGTGGCTTTTGATTTATTTCAATACCCCTTAACGTTCCCTGAATGTTTTAACCAAATTCCATCAGCCGTTCCTTGGACGTTGCAGATACGTCCTTCTGGCAACTTTGATGCACACCTAGATGCGACCTACATGCAACTTAAATACATAATAGGACATTTTGATTGAATATTCTGACTCTTAGCCACTCCTAAGATACTGCAGATATAAGCTACTTTGTTGATAAAATGGATGCACACAGTGTCTTTTAATTTAGTTTAAAATCCTCTTAACCATTCCCTGAAGGGTCAAGCACTGTTCAACATACCCTGAAAGTTTCATCTTAATGCCCTCAGCTATTCCTGAGATATTGCTCTTGCACCCTTTTTGCAATCGGCATGTGCATATTGTGCTTTGATTTTGTTCAACATCCCCTAAAATTCTCTTAAAGTAGACACAGGTAAATGTAGTACCAAGTGCAAGCGGTCGCAAACACAGTCGCAAGTTGTCGCAGTCGGAAGTAGTCACTGTTGCAGTCGCAGCTAGTCGCACTTGCAGCCACAGTATTAGTAACAGTAGTGGCCCTGAAAGTTTCAAGTTAATACCCTTACCCGTTCCTAAAATATTGCAGATATATATTTTTAATAACGTTGATGCAGATAGTATCTTTTTATTTAGCTCACCATACCCTCAACATTTGGAGGAATTTCACCTCAATATTCTTAGTCTTCTCATAAGCACCCATGATAAAAAATATCCCCATTTCCCAGTGATAAATCCTGCATGTTAAAAATGGGCAAATTGGCTAATTTAGAATCTTACCCTGGGGACTGTGGGGACATTTGATTACCAATCAAATGATTTGATCGGATGCTTTTGGGGAAAAAATAGGGCGTGGGGGAGGGCTAGTTGCCCTTTATTTACTTTTGACTCTTAAAAAGGAAACTAGAACTCTTAATTTGCAATCAAATGAGCCTCCTCCAAAGCTTGTACAACCACCCATTCCATAAAAACCATATACACCCCCGGTGCATAACATACAACCCTTGTCCCTAGGCTCGGGTGGTAGTGTCAACCCCGGAGGCATTGATATATGATCTTTGAACTATTTTGAGCAAAACGGTAATACCAAAATTCTGATCGAATGTAATTGGGGAAAAAAAGTCGTCGGGGGGGGGGCTAGTTTGCCTCGGATAACTTTTGACTCTTAAAAAGAAAATAGAACTGTCAATTTCCAATCAAATGAGCCTCCTCAAAAGTTTATACGAGTGCCTCTTCTGTAAAAATCTTATATCTTGGGGAATGACTTACAACACTTGCCTCCAGGCTCTGAGGCATTGTATTGACCCTGGAGTTTTGTAAATGATCTTTGGACTGTTTTGAACACTATGGGAATCTCAAAAGTTTGATCGGATGCATTTGGAGGAAAGAGGGCGTGGGAGCTAGTTGCCCCTGATCACTTTTGACTTTTAAAAAGACCACTAGAACTTACGATTTTCAATCAAATGAGCCCCCTCCAAAGTTTATACCACCACCCCTTCCATATGCAGTGCCTCTGGTAAAGAAAGAAAAACTTAAAACATTGAAGTCTTATAGCCTTTACTATAGGCAACGCTATAGCGTTGCTTCTTATATATTCCTCTTGTTTTTGCACTGACGACGACTGAGCAAGGTCGGCCAAAATATTTGTATTAACTCTTGTTTTTTGCTAGCTCGTGTTTTTCCTCTTTCATTTTTTAGGGTTTTTCTTTCTGTCTGTTTTATCAGTGAGTACGAGTATTTGGTTTTATTGCTCTTGTTGGCCTAAGTAGAGTATTCGAATAAGAATAAAAATTTGCTAGCACTAAAGATCAGTTTTAAGTTATTTATAGTTAACGGTATACAAACTTATCAAAACGGAATAAAATAAATTTAAAAAATACAAAAATTGCAAAAGATCATGGATTTTTTTTTTATTTGGAATGTTTTTGAGCAAAATTTCCCCCTGCATGCTGGCTGATTTTGAAAAGCTTCATCATTAATCTTGCATCTCTGATGAGCATCATCTTCATCACTCTCTGGAAGTATAACAGCAATCATAACAAAATATAAATTTTTGGTAAAAATTAGACGAGAAATGCGTGTCAGTAAATCCTGACACTGTCAGAAAATTTGTATTTTTACTTTTTGCTCTTTCTATTTCACTGTACTGAAAGAGTACACAATCACACATCAATATTTGAAACTACTGATTTTCAAAAAGATGTCAATTATACATGATAGGGCAACATAATTTGTACTGAAGGCCGAAACAGAACATATAGGCAAAAACGTCTGAAATCAAATAAACAATTAAAGAAGTTCTTCACTGTAGCAAAGTTAGAACGCCATCTTTAAACTTCGAAGCTAAGATTTTCTTTAAATGAACATACGTTATAGATGTCTTACTGCTCCACAAATGGATTGTGGTGGCGTGCTCTTTAAGATAATGGCTCCCAACCAGCGGATAGTGGCTCCCAGGGGGTTGCCTTGAGTTTTTGGTGGGATTTTCAGTGAAGTTAGCTTTACTAAGTAGGATTCGTTTGACAAAATTTTGTATCGCTGTGATGGGGCTGATGGCATACGCTCATTATTATAATTTTTCTGTCCATTTCATATTCTTTGTTTAGCAACCAGTCTATTCAGAAGAACACTTAAGACCAAATATTCAAAGAGAAAAAATTCCGGTGTGGCAACAAAAGGATCCTATGTGGAGGCTAAAACTTCGTAACTCCAAAGACATTATCTTATCCAATATCTTGTAAACTGAGGAGTGACTAAGGATATGGTGCAAGAATGACGATTCTTTCTTTTGATTACCGTCTAGATACAACAACAATAATGATTATGCATAGCCTTTGGCTTCCACAATTATTCAATGAAACTGAAGAGTCTTATCCTTATGTTCAGCGAAATCTGGTAACGGTATTTGGGATCTGCATATTGCAATCCTGATCGTAAAGAGATAGTTCTTGCTAAACCCTTACAGAATATGGCTTTCTTGTTGATTCTCCACATTAGTGTTTTGTTTGATTCAAAATCATTTCAATACTGTTGATAGCTTGTCACCATTCGTAAACAATAGTTTCACCTGCAGTTTCTTTTCTTTATGGTTTTGGTAAGCAAACAATGTTTTTAATGTTTCCAAGATTTTAAGAATTATATTATTTTGCCGGATTAAACTTTCTAGATGTTAAGGTTATGCAGAAAAGAAAACATTCATAAAACTATTTAAAAATCGGATTCTCCACTTATTTTATTTTTTTTTTTTTTTAAGGAAAAGAGGGGACATATTGTCTTGCGTACTCCTATTTTGACTGATTAATTTTTAAAAAAAAATCAAAAAAGATGTTTTTAAAGGAAAAGAAAAGACATATGAAAACTTCAGACGAGCAGAAACACACTCCAGTAGTAATCAAGCAGTTCGTGGTTAAGAACTGTAAGTAAGGATTGACGTGGCTAAATAGTAACCGGAAACAGAATGGTGATATTAATAGATATATCGAAAGAATCGGCTTAGTATGCTAATTCTATATATATATAAGATTCGTTAAGTTTACCCATCGAAAGCTACGAGCCAGAGAAAGTTTGCCTGATTTTTGAAAAAGAGGGGGAACACCCCCTAAAATTCAAGCAATGAAATTCATACCATCAGATTCAGTGGATCTGATAACCCTGTTTCTATCTTCCACTCGCAAAAATGTGGAATTTAGTATTTTTTACCAGAAGAAAGATCATGGATGCGTGTTAATTTTTTTTCTAGGGTTGATCGTGTCGACCCAATAGTCCTCGAGTGTAGGGAAACTGGCTCATTCTTCTTAAGTGACCAAAAAGATAGGAGAGCAATTAGGCCTCCTCCCACACCTCTTTTTCCTCGAAGTCGTTTGATCAGAATTGAGATATGCATCTTTTTCAGAATAGTTGAAAAGTCCAGTAACTATGCATTTGGGGATGACATGACCCCCCACAGACCCTGCGGAAAAATCTGTAAGTCATGAAATTTCCCCATTGTTAGCGCAGAGCATTTGCTATTTGGAAGTATACAGACATTTTTCGGGTGGGGGGGGGGAATCTTCAGACGAGAGGATTTTTCACAGGGATAATTTTCCTTGTGGAGGGAAGTCTCAAGGGGGGTGAACTTTCCAGGGAAAATTTTACACTGCGGAGAATTTGCCAGAATTTCTATACGAAATCCTTTTTATTTGTCTAACTTCTCTTTTCCGTCCCAATTTTACATGTGGAGATGTTAAGAGGAATTGTCTGGGCGGAAACTCTCACCGGTTTGGAATTGTCTAGAGTATCTTTCCGTAGGGCAGGGGTTCCAGGGGATAAATTTTTAATGGGAGAGTTTTCCATGGAACAAATTCTCCGGATGGAATTTTCTTTGAGAACAACTTTGTGCTAGAGGACGGGGTATTTAAGGGAAAACCTTTCCACGGAGGTGGGGATTTCTCACAGGACGTTTTTTTTCAAATGAAAGTGTGCTTAGAAAATTTTTCTCCCGGAATCGTCCCGGTATGGAATTGTCTGGGGAAAATTTTCCGGAGGGGGGGGATATTTTACGTGGGGAAGGATTTTCAGTGGGGGGATTTCCTATGGAGGGGATTCCGGGTTTCCCGGCATTATTTTAAAAAGATCAATTAAGTTTTTTGCTCATTTTCTGCTGATTTTAAAAACGTTCTTTATTTTTAAAATTTGCGCTTGTAAAAAAATTAAACGTTGAAGATTTTGTAAGATGTATATGGTTGTGTAAATTTCCACTTGACCAATTTAAAGAATTATTTTTCATTTATGGTCTCCTTGGTATTTTGAGGCTTATGGACTTACTACCTTACTTTACTACAGGAAACGCTAGAGGCAAACCTAACTTGTAATTAAATAAAAAAACAAGTTTTTTAAACTGAAAGTAAGGAGCGACATTAAAACTTAAAACGAACAAAAATATGAAAGCCTCGCTCAACGCCTCGCTCTTACTTTCAGTTGAAAAAACTTGTTTTTTTTTTAAATTTAATTTCTGATCGTTTTTTAAATAATGCTTGGAAATCTGGCGCCCCCTTCATAGAAATGTCCCTTACCCCCAAGAAACATCCTCCACGGAAATATTCTCCCGAGTAACGCCCTCCTCCAGCCCCCTCCCCACCAGAAAAAAAATCCTTCCGGAAAATGTATGTATACTTCCCAATAACCAATACAATATGTAAGGAATGGGTAAAGTTCATAACTTGCAGCCCTTCCCCTGGGAACTGTGGGTGATTAAGTCATCCTAAAAGATATATTTATTAGATTTTCGACTATGCTGAACAAAATAACTATCTCAAATTTCAATTGGGTGACTTTGAGAAAAGAATGAGCGTGGGAGGGGGCCTAGTTGCCCTCCGTTTTTTTTTCACTTAAAAAGGGCACTAGAACTTTTAATTTCCGTTCCAGTGAGCCCTCCTACGATATTCTAGGACCACTGGGTCAATACGATTACCCCTGGAGAAAAAAAATAAATAAATAAATAAAATAAACACGCATCCGTGATCTTTCTTCTGGCAAAAAATGGAAAATTCCACATTTTTGTAGATAGGAGCTTGAAACCTCCACAGTAGGGTTCTCTGATACGCTGAATATGATGGTGTGATTTTCATTAAGGCTCTATAACTTTTAGGGGGTCTTTCCCCCTTTTTTCGAAAATCAGCCAAATTTTCTCAGGCGCGTAACTTTCGATGGGTAAGAATAAACTTGATGAAACTTATATTTTTGAAATCAGAATTAAAATCTGATTCTTTTGATGTATCTATTGGTATCAAAATTCCATTTCCTAGAGTTTCGGTTACCATTGAGCTGGGTCGCTCCTTACTTACAGTTCGTTACGACGAACTGTTTGATGAATCTGTAAAACAAAAACCTAGCTGTGGTTTAGGGATCTATAACTGATAATAATTTGCAACGGAATAATTGTCTTAAGTATGTACCGATGGAGCACCAGGCGTACTTGCATCAACCATTGTCTTTCAAATGACAGTTAGAGAGGCTACATTTCAAGCTAAGGGAATGTACTGCGTTGTTCGCCATTCTTGCTTTCTTCTTGCTTGCATTCTTGCAGTTCTTGCTTTCAGAATTCTTTGGGAACCTTCTCAAGAAGTACTTGACTCTTGGGGTGACAGTTTTCAATTATCTAAAACCTAGTGGTTTCAATATTCTTCTCTTCCAAGTACTATGCAACAACTTTAACTCTGGTTACGAACTGCTTTTCTATTCTGCGTTGCTGATCCATAGCTATAAAAAGTAATTTCTGCATTAAGAAAAATGCAGTTGATGAAATGCAGTCAAGAATTTACTTTTAAACAGTGAATTTGGAACCTCTTGTCGTTTCGTTCTCAATACTCTAGGCTAGCCAAGGATTCTGAAAACATTGCTCGGAATGCTAAAGAGAAAAGAATAGTGACTTACGCAAAGGGTCTTTCCAATCTGATATCTTGTTTGTGTTACTTCAGGATTTTATCTTTCAGACAACAATATATGATGAATGTGGTACGTCTAAAGGCTGCTTCGGAACAAGTCGGGGATGTGAAGAAACCCGAGACTGTAAGCTTTTGGTAACCTACAAAATATCAACAGACATTGACCATCATGAATTTGAATTGTATGGCGAGGTCATCGACCCAGAAAACAGCTATGTTTCTGTTGGGTTTTCAGATGACAGAGGAATGGTATGATTTGATTTTTTTATTTTTAAAAAATAGCCTATTTGCAATATCTGACTCATAAATGAGCAGTACAGAAGAGAGATCAGTTAATATTATTCTTAAATCTTATAGATTTTATCTTCATCGTTTGGTTGACTCTTCTTATCAGCTTTATAGGCTGGTAAGAAAATATTTGAAATAAAAAATAATATACGAAAATAAACGACACACTTTGGAAATTACAACTTTTAGAAGCAAGTTTTATAAACTCTTTGATAAAATGTGCTATTTTCTTCATTTAAAAGTAAAACGAAAGAGGGAATTGAGAACCAGTTTTAAACCAGATGAATGGCGGATTGGGATCGAAACAAGTAAGAAGTTATTCTTTATTAATTGCTCAATTTTTTTTATGATAATCACAAGATAGGTTATTTTCACTTTTACTTCCAGATAAATGAAGCATTTCTCAAAGAGTATATTATGTACAGATACCAAAACAACACAATTATGATACTAGCTCTTATTCCAAAGCAAAGTGTGATTACATTTGACACCCTACTCTGGTAGATACCGCAATGAACAAAAAGGGATTGAATTCCCTTACAATAGTGGTGACTGGCTTTGACCCTTAAAATGTAAAGCTAGGAGACTAACTCCGACTTTTTGCCAAGTTTCGTTGAGATCAGACAATTTCTTATATTAATTTAAAAAAAACTTTTTGCACAAAATAAGTTTTTCAAAAAAAAAAATCAAAGAACTCCACTAAACCAAAAATGAACAAAAATAGAATCAAATAATATACCAAGCATACAACTACCACAAATCAATAAATAAATGAAACCCAAAACGAACAGAAATCATAGGCAGCGCGCTAGCGCTGCCTAAGTAAAGAACAATGTGGGCACAATGTGTTTTTTTCTCCACCCGGGCACTTCGTATTAAAGGAGTTGTATTAGAAACTTCAGAAACAGTTTATTCAATTGGAAATGGGTCTGGCTAGTGCCCTATTTAATAGTCAAAAGTGTTTGGAGGGCATCTAGCCCCCCCCCCCTCACGCCCATCATTCCCCCAAATACATCCAATCACAATTTTGAGACAGCCATTTTGTTCAGCGTAGCTGATTTCCAGATAGAAAATATGGTTTTGAGGTCACTCCCCCACGACCCTCAGGGCAAGGGTTTTAAGTTATGCCCAGGGGGCATTTAATGTTTTTATAGAAGGCGTTGTCGTAGAAACTTCAAAAAAGCTCATTCAGTTGGAATTTCAAAAGGCCTGTGCCCTTTTTAATAGTCGAAAGGGACTGAAGAGCAACTAGCCCCCCCACGCCCATCATTCCCCCAAACACATCCAATCAAAATTTTGAGATAGCCATATTTTTCAGCGCAGCTGATTTCCAAATAGAAAATATGTTTTTGAGAAGGGCACTCCCCCAGAACCCTCAGGGAAAGGGTATTAAGTATTGCCCTTGGGGCATATAAGGTGTTTATAGAAGGCATTGTCGTAGAAACTTCAAAAGAGGCTCATTCGATTGGAAATTTAAAGGGCTAGTACCCTTTTTAATAGTCGAAAGTGATTGGAGGGCAACTAGTCCCCCCCACGCCCATCTTTCCTCCAAATACATCCAATAAAATTTTGAGATAGCCATTTTGTTCAGCGTAGTTGATTTCCAAATTCAAAGGGCTAGTTTCCTTCTTAATAGTCGAAAGTGATTGGAGGGAAACTAGTCCCTGCCCTCTGCCCATTATTCTCCCACACCAATCTAATAAAAATTTTGAGATAACCATTTTGTTCGGTATAGTTGATTTTCACATAGACAATCTGTTTTTGAGTAGGACACTCCCCAACAACACTCAGGGCAAGGGATTTAAGTTATATCCCGGGGTATATAAGGTTTTTATAGAAGGCGTTTTCATAGAAACTTCAAAAGGGACTCATTTGATTGGAAATTCAAAGGGCTAGTGCCTTTTTTAATAGTTGAATGTGATTGGAGGGCAACTAGCTACCCCCCCCCATCGTCCATCATTCACCCAAACACATCCAATCAAAATTTTAAGATAGCCATTTTGTTCAGCGTGGTTGATTTCCAGATAGAAAATAGGTTTTTGAGAAGGAAACTCCCCCACAACCCTCAGGGCAAGGGTTTTAAGTTATGCCCAGGGGGCATATAATGTTTTTATAGAAGGTGTTGTCGTAGAAACTTCAAAAAAAGCTCATTTGATTGGAAATTCAACGGGCTAGTGCGCTTTGTAATAGTCGAAAGTGATTAGAAGGCAACTAGCCCCCCCCCCCCTCCCTACGCCCATAAGTCACCCAGACACATACAATAACAATTTTGAGAGAGCCATTTTGTTCGGTTTAGTTGATTTACAGATAGAAAATATGTTTTTGAGGAGGATACTCCGCCACAGCCCTCAGGGCAAGGGTTTTAAGTTATGCCCTGGGGCCATATAAGGTTTTTATAGAAGACGCTGTCGTAGAAACTTCAGAAAAGGGCTCATACGATTTGAAATTCAAAGGACTATTACCCTTTTTAACAGTCGAAAGTGATTAGTAATATTTTTGTTGTTGTTGTTGTTTAGACCAGGGCACTTCGTATCGAAGGAGTTGTCGTGGGAACTTCGAAAGGGGCTCATTCGATTGAAAATAGAAAGGACTGATGCCCTTTTTAATAATCGAAAGTGATTGGAGGGCTACTAATCCCCCTTCCACTCCCACCCTCTCATTTGCCCATTATGTTTAAAAACAATATTTTGCCTCAAGATTAAATCAAAATGCACTGTGATAATGCTAATTCCCAATAAGGCATCTCAGCAGTATCCCAAGAACGACTGAGGGTATTATGTCCAAACTTTCGAGGCTACTTCTGCTCTTAAAATTTAACCAAATCAAAATAGTGTAAGTTTATCAAAGCTATCAAAGAAAGTAAACAGATTTTTTTGCGAATGGTATCAAGTTTTCCATTTCAGGTCAATTAGAGGATGTATGAAACTAAGTTAAACAGTACTATTTGTGTCCAGATTTTTAAAATGGTGTATGTTGTTAAAAATTGCTGAAAATTTTTCTCCAGCATACAAATAGCTGGCCAAACTATAAAGTCTTAAAAAAGAAAAGATTTAAACTATTATTTTCTTTTTCCCTGAAAAGACTATGTCAATATAAAACGAACAGAAATTAATTAAAAAAATTTTTTCCACAAAATAAGTTTTTCAAAGAAAAGTAAAGAACTCCATTAAACAAAAAATGAGCAAAAATAAAATAAAATAATCTACCAAGCTCGAAGCTCGAACAAAATTTGCACTTTACTGAAAAAAATATAATTTTTTTTACTTTTATAACTTAATAAATCAAATAATTTTAACATTTTGATTACTAAATATCAGTATATGTATATTAAACTGACAATGCACATTCATTTGTTCTTTTCAGTAAAGTGCAAATTTTGTTCTGGCCTTGGGAAGGCATAAGGGTTTTGCGCCCAACTTATGTTAATTTCTACTCGTTTTGAGTTTGACTCGGTTATTTATTTTGTTCGTTTTGGGTTTCATTTATATTTCGATGCTGATTTGTGGTAGCTTTAAACTTGGTATATTACTTTATTTGATTTTTGCTCATTTATTGTTCAATTGAGTTCTTTACTTTTCTTTTAAAAACTTATTCTGTCGAAAAAGTTTTTTTTAATTAATTAAAATAAATAACTGAGTCAAACGAGCAGAAATTAATATGATTAGGGTTCAAAACTCCTATGCTTTCTAAAAGCAAGAATATAATTTGTACTTATAATGAAAAAGATTCAAATGAGTGTGCATTGTCAGTTTAATATACATATGCTGATATTTATTCCTTAAAATCTTAATTAAATTTTGATTTTTTAAAGTTATAAAAGTGAAAACATTTAAAAGATTTTTTCAACACTTACGCGTGGGGGTGGGGGGAGTTTTCTCTCAAATCACTTTGACTCTTAAAAAGGGCACTGTAAGTTCCAATTTAAAATCAAATGAGACCCATTCGAATTTAATACTACCACCAATTTAATAAAAACCTTATATGCCCCCAGGGTATAACTTACAGCCCTTGTCCCAGGGCTCTGGGTGGTTGTGCCAACCCTGGAAGCATTATTATATGTTCTTTAGACCATTTTAAACAAAATTGCCATCGAATAATTTCAATCAGATGCATTTGGTGAAAAGAGGGGTAGTTGGGTGGGGGGGTTGCTACTTGACCTCCATCACTATTGACTCTTAAAATGGAACTAGAACTTCCAATTCCAACCAAATGAGCCACATCTATAGCTTATATAACCATCCCTTCAATTAGAAACTTAAATGCCCCAGTGGCATAAGTTACAACCCTCGTCCTCGGACTCTGATGGTTTGTATCAATCTCAAATGCCTTTTTATATGATATTTGGACTATTTTGAATCGAAGGACTGTCTCAAAATATCTATTGGATACATCTCAGGAAAACACCACGTGTTTGTGTGTGTGTGGGGGCGGGGGGGGGGGTATCTGCACTCTGATCACTTTGAGTCTTAAAAAGAGCACTAGAATTTTGATTACCAATCCAATGAGTCCCCTCCAAAGCATATAAGACTACCTTTTTTATAAGAGCCTTTTATAGAGCCCCAAGGGCATAACTTACAACCCTTTACCTAAGAGCTGTAGGGGGGGGGGCAAGGACGTACACAGAGGGAGGATAGGGGGGTTTGAATCCCCCCCCCCAAAAAAAAAATGTTTGTCTGACTCGTAAAAACGCAACAAAAATGGATATAAATACATTTTGTATGTGTTTTTAGGTCCTTTTGTGTACCCTCCTCCCCCCCCCCCCGAAAAAAATATTTGAGTAAAACCCCCTCCGAAAAAAAATCCTGGGTACGGCCTTGGGGGGCGGCGGCTTGTCTTCCTCACAGACATAATTTCTGAAAGCTTCAACTAAGATGAGTAAAATTTTTATCTCCAAATTTTTATTGGAGCTATTAAGGCAAATACTGAGTGTGGAGAGGATGGGGGCTGTTGGTTCTCAAATCACTTTGACTCTTAAAAGGGTCACTATGACTTCCAGTTTCAAATTAAATAAGCCCCATCTGATGTTTATACGACCGCCTATTCAATAAGAACCTTATACTGTCTCAGAATATCTACTTAATACATCTCGGGAAAACACGACGTGTTTGTGTGTGTGTGTGTATGGGGGGGGGAGTAGCTGCCCTCTGATCACTTTGACTCTTAAAAAAGGCCCTAGAACTTCCAATTTCAAATCAAATAAGCCCCATCTGATGTTTATACGACCGCCCATTCAATAAAGACCTTGTATGCCCTCATAAAATAACTTACAAACCTATCCCCAGGCCGCTGAGGGTTGTGTTATCACTAGAGACATTATTATATGTTCTTTGATTGGACTATTAAGTTGAAACTTACAAGGCATGTTGTCTGTGGATCTTGAATTAACCAAAACACAATATTTGCATGCTACTACTGCTGCCATTGTTACTAGTGCAACTGCTACTGCTACTACTATTACTACTACTAAAACTAAGGGTATGAGTGTGAAACTTTTAGGGAACGTTTAGAGAGATATTGAACTAAATCGAAACACATTCTGTGCCTGCAGGTTGTCAAAGGAGTGTATCAGCAATATCCCAGAAATAGGCACTACAAACAAATAACAAACAAAAATGCACTATTTGCACCCTACTACTACTACTACAACTGGTACTACTACTACTGCTACTGCCAATACAGCTACAACCACTACTACTGCTACTGCTACTACTGCTAATCTACAACTACTGCTACAACTACTAATACTAATATAACTTGATCTAAGGGTATTACGGTGAAACATTCAGACAATGTTGAGGGGGATCTTGAACTGAATTGAAACATGCTATGTCGATGCAGGTATTTAAAAGGGCGTGACAGCTATATAAAGTGATATTTTTTCTGGTCTTTAGAAAGCACGAGGGGCGTCAACCCACTCCTATCAGTATATGCTCGTTTTGAGTTTGACTCGATCATTTATTGTAATTTATGTTCGTTTTTGGTTTCATTTATTCATTTATTGTCGTCTATGGCAGTTTTACGCTTGAAAAATTGTTTTATTTTATTTCTGCTCATCTTTGGCTCAATGTAGCTCTACTTTTCTTTGATAAACTTCCTTTGTGGATTTTTTTAAAATAATTTCCGATAGAAGTCAGTTTGAGTTAGAACTGTGAAAAGACCCAACTAGGACGGTAGCTGCTACTTTTAACAATGTTTGATTGCAAATCAACAGCCGATTCTGGCACGCGTCGCAATGATACAGTAGTCTACATAACAGTGATTTTCCTTAGTTATATTATAAACAATGTGTTTTTTTAATGAATAGCACATAATGTCATTCATTTTGTTGTTTTAATGCTTCAATCTACCCTTTCTTTTAAAAATTTTCATTTTTTATTCTAGAATCTGGTATTTTAACCCTTGACTTAGAAAGCTAATTCCTAGTATCAATGTTTGAAAATAGCATTGTTTATTACGTTCTGAGTTATATTTTCTTTGTTTTTTAATAGGGAAATGATAGTGTCACGGAATGTGTTTGGTTTGAAGGAGAATTCCAGTTATTCAATTCTTATAATAGGCCTTACGTGAACGGTGTCTACAGCAATAGAAGATCAGATGGCGTAAGTTTATTCTTTACTTGGTTCAACTTTAAAATCTCTTAGCCAAAAGAAAATTAAGTAATTTATTTTTAAATCTTTTTAAAGTTTTAAAATAAAAGTAAAATTAAAAAGCTTATTTTTAACTCACATCACTGTGACCCCCCCCCCCACAAAAAAAATATAAGGCAATCACAATGATGCATGCCAAAACCGGGTGACAGATTACGTGTTGTTCAAAAACGAAAACTGCGCAATGAGCTCGTATTTGAGTTCTTCAAGTCCCTAACAGTCCTTAGTAAGTCCTTAGTCCAAAGCGTGCCATGGTACTTAACACCCAAGGTGTTTCTAGGTGTAAAAGATTGTTATGTAAGTTTTTTTTTTTTAATCGATGGATAAAGATGCGATGTAAATTTGTGCAATTTAATAAGGCTTGACATGGCTTTAGAATACTCGTTTTTCTCCTTCAGACAACTCTTTCTATCATGTGCTTTGCGGTCTGTATATATATTTATTGTTCTTCTTTAAATATCGAAAAAATAATCTCTGCCTCTTTCCTAAATAATGTCATAAGCTTAATTCAGTTCCAAATTATCGATGATGCATTCCAAATATTTTCAATGTTTGCAGTTGAGTTTATATTTCTTATTCTTTAACAAAACTGAAGAGTAATCCCACATAAACCAGAGTATCTCCATGGACTGACAAAGAGGGAGGATGCATATGCTCCTCTGATATATTGGCGCATATTGGGGACTTTACTGATTTAAGAGTCAATAATCTAATATGGTGGCGGAATGATTTTCACTAGATGGTGTTCTAGCCCGACTTTTTACTGAAACGTTTTGTGATTCCATTAGCTAAATACTAAAAAGAGGTACTGTATGAACTTGACCAATTTAAAGGAAGTGTCATTCCATTGGTTCGACTACCGGAAATCAGAGTATTAAATTTACCAGTCATTAGTATTCTTGCCAAAGTTTCAAGGCTTAAGAGCCCAGGTTTTTTCCATCACATCTTATGGTCCGACCCAGCTAGCTGACTCTTCGGCTATCCGCAAAGACAACAGTTAGTTTGACTACTTGGTTCACATAGCGTCTTTAATTTATGTGTGTTATGTTTTTAGATTTTAAAAATGGCTAATTTCTGACCCTATGTTCTAAAGGCTATGGGGGCGTTCTAGGAGGCAAATTTTAGGACCTTTTGACCATTTTGAATAAAAGGTCTGTCTTAAAATTTTAATCGGATGTCTTTGGAGACTACGGCACCAGGTAAATGCAAAACGGGTACGTGAGAGGGGCTGGTCAACCTCCTACTGACTCTTGAAAAGAGCACCAGAACTCTGAACTTCCAGTCAAATGAGATGCCTCTGAAGTTTCTAAGCCACCTCTTTCATAACAAGTAGTTTAGAGAAAAAATGAATAAATAACAGACTGAAGGATGTGTTTGGAGAATATTGTGGCAGATAAAAGCAAAAAGGGCGTGGTAGGGGTTTGGTCAATTTCATATCACTTTTTACTCTGAAAAACAGCTCCAGAACTTTCGATTTCCAGTCAAGTGAGATACCTCCAAAGCTTCTGAGGCCACCTCTTAGATAAGAAGTGGTTGAGAAAATAAATAAATAAATAGCAGATTGAAGGCTTATAGTTCTTTTCTTAGGCAGCTTTATTGCACTGCTTATGACAGCCCAATTTTGTATGTCAATGCTTTAAAAGCCCATCAGTAAATAAAACACTTGCAATTACCCACCGACTCTTAAATACTTTTAGTAAAGCATTATAAAACTTTAGTGTAAAACTTTAATGCTGCTAATCAGAAAGAAAATTTATTTAAAAACAATAAGTATATAAACTAGGCTGAAGAGGGAGGGGGCTAGACTGCAGCTTTTGTGGCTTTACTGATACTGAGTTCGGTTTCAGTAATTAAGCAGTTTTCGTTGCATATTTAGAGGATTAGATTTCAAAATAGCAAACAAAATCGTTTAAGTTGGAGAAAATGTGCATCTTTCAATCTATAGACTATAGAACGTGTGTGAACTAAGTTAATCATTTAATACCTCACCAGTTCTGCTTTTCTGAAACTTTTATTTAACATTCTTCTTTTTAGTCTTTATTCCTGTTTGGTGTTTTATTTTCTTTTCTAATGCTCTCGAAAAAAAAACAAAGCAAATTGTAAGTAGAACTTTACAGATGTAAATTCAATAAAATGACAATAATAAATAAATAAATACAAATAAAAAATGAAATACACAAGGCAGGAAAAAAATGAAGGATGCTATGTAATGTTTAAATTGGTCCTTCAATCAAATATTTCAGTTCCTACATTCCACAAGCTCCGTCTTACAGCGTTTCTAATTCTGCATTCTACTTTTCTTTACTATTGGCTTATTTTGATCTGTCTCTTGAAAATGGTTCAAGGCCCCATTTCCCTCCTTGAAAATTGACTAATAACGATTTTAAATGTAGTTTTTGTTTGTGAGTTTTACAGATAAAATTTCAGCTTTCATCTTTTCTCTTTTAGATACAGACGGGAATAGAGCCTATTGAGTCGTTTATTGAGGATGGTTACATGTACTGTCGCTTCAAAAGAGCGACAGTTCACAGTGTCACCTACATAAACCAGGAAATTGATTTTGACCTCTCTTTAGAATGGTATGTGCTAATTGCCAGTGGGAAAGCCAAGTCAAGTAAGTAAATTTTATCATAGGTTGAGTACTTAGTCGCTCTGGATAATTTCTGTAACATTTTATGTCTTATCTCTTTAAACGAGCAATAATTGTATATTTATGTAGTTTTTCTGGGAAAAAATCCAAATTTTTTTGGAAAATTTGGTATCCTGGGTTCTTCTGGCCTGAAAAAAACGATCTAGATGGGTCAAAAGTTTCTGAAAGTTCGTTAAAAGTCTTAATTTTGAAAAAGAATTCATATGAGTGACATCATATTTATGAAGACGTTTCAAGAGTGTAAATAGGCCTACGTCATTTATGCCTCAGGAGTGGTCTATCGCTTTTAGTATCTATGACGCATGCAAAATTACAAAATTAACATAGCTAATTAATTATAAAGCACGAAGTTTAATGAGTCTATTTACAAACGGTGTTATAAGCAGTTTCATAATACATAGAGGACAAAAACGTAAACAATTGCTCAAAATAAAATTAAAAATGGACAATCAAATTAGACAAGATAAAGAGGACGACCCGAAAAATGGCAGCGAGGATTACGGCGAGTCAAAACAAACGACAATGAGAAATAATATACAAAAAACCTGCCGTGTAGCCGGTGCCGGAGACCAGCAGCGAAGCAGTCCGTTTCCTGGTACTGTTTTGTTATGTAGTAAAGCTGTGTGCTCAGAATAGACCAGAAAATTTAATTAGCTTTAATTAAATAAAATCATAGACCTGAACCAAAGGAAAATGGAAATCAAATAGAGAGTCATTTTGTGTCAATGGTGAAGTGAAGCAATTTAGTGAAGCAGCAGTGATTTCTTATTCAAATAAAAAAAAGAAGGGTACGCTTGTTTTTTTTTTTTTTTTTTTTTTTTTTTTTTTTTTTTTTTTTTTTTTTTTAGTTACCTTAAAAGCTGTAAGTCTGAGCGCCAGAAAGAGCTTTAAAGCATGTATATTGATTGTAAAAATCAAGTTTGCTTAATCCCAATAGTGGAAGTTTTGAAAACTCCACTCAGCACTCAACAATGTCCCTGCTGCAGATACTAAGCCTCACTGGTGAATAATCTTCTTAATATGACACAAATTCTAATGTTATAGTTCCTACTTCCCATATATTTGGGAAACGACGCTTCGAGACATGGAAGAACCACATTTATTGGAGAACAGATTAGTTATGCCAAAAAGACGATGAAAATGTCCTTGACATTTGTAAGTGGTTATCTACGGCATTGAAAGAAAAACGTAAGATCCCGAAATTCGTGATTTACTCACCGTGTGAAATTCCAACAATTGGTGATGCGATCGCTGCAACCTTAACCTGTCGCATGAATGAACTTTCCCGTAAAATTGACAGTTTGTCTGAGCTAAATAAGCAACATTTCGCAGTACAGGCAACTTCTGCCTGGCCCTCTTCCGCTCAGTCGTCTTGCACCAAGGACCAATCCAATCCTCCTACCTATGCTGTTGTGTTAAAAAATTGCCCGTCCAATCTTTCATATCTACTTTTCATGAAAGATTTTATTGATAAAATATGTCCTAAAGCTGCAAATGATATTTCACAAGTGAAATGTTCTTCATCATAATGGAAAATTGTCATAAAAAACCCACTGCCTCCTCAATTTCTGACTAGATGAAAAAGTTCCAACCTGGACTATTAGCCTCTATTAAATCTCCCTCCTTCAGCGGTGTAATAAAAGGCGTTCCGACAGAAATGAATGAAAAAGATCTAGAGAAAATTATTCCAAAGTGTGTCAAAGCTTTGCAGTGTGGCAAATCACGCGTCTATAAGATTTATTTTGAACAACGGAGTGATCTCGATTCTTTTCTGAAAAATTCTGTGAAGGTGGGTTATGAAAAGTTAACTGTCCAGAATTTCATATTCATACCTAAACGGTGTTTCAGATGCCATCAGCAAGGACATTTTGCTGCTGATTGTAAGAACGCAGAACTGTGCTCTCGCTGTGGTTCCTCTGAGCACTCTTCCACCAGGGATAATCCATGTGCTCGGAACATGTTTTGTATTAAATGTAAAGAGTCTAATCACACCTGTTACAGTAACAAATGCCCTGGCAACACTCAAACCGATAAACGGGCAGCTAAGTAGATAAATGGATATTCGTTTTCTCTTTTAGAACATTAATTGTGGCCTTATAAAAAAAAGACCTATTCTTGAAAATATACTTCATAATCATGATATTCTTTGTTTGCAGGAACATTTCCTGACCAACCACAGCCTTAGTTTACTTGGCATTAGTGCCACTTTCAAAACTTTCTCGGTTCCAGCAAAACGTAGTACTTCTAAAGACAGAGCTTCCGGTGGTATTGCTACTTATGTAGTATCGAATCTTCATTCTAGGGTTTTCTTTTCTTGTGATAGTTTTTTAGCCGTTCGAGTAGTTGATTGCGTAATAATAAATGTGTATTTACCCAAAGATCACAAAGATGAAGATTTGGAAAGAGATTTCGCTTTTGCAGTTAGTAAACTTAGCTCTTGTCTTCGTGATGTCCTTAAACTGAAAATCCCGTGTTTGATCGTAGGTGATTTTAATTGTGATTTGAATTGCGGGTTGTCTTCAGCTTCTATCCGTGCTTCTTTACTATTACGAATATTTGGTGATGATTTTAAAGTTCAACAGAAATCTGCTCAGTTTACTTACACTCATTCTTCCTCTTGCACATCTAACCTTGACCATGTTGTGTCATATAACCTTGATATACCTTGTGTTGAGGTAGTTTCCAATTTTCAAGTTTCAGACCATCTTCCTATTGCTTCTAGTTTCAAACGAGATGCTTCTCAGATTCCAGTGTTACAGGCTTATACTGTTCGCCGGCACAAGTGGTATACTTCTTGCGATTGGAATAAAATTGACACATCTCAGTACATTGAAATTTCAGATAGTATCCTAAACAAGATCCGGGTTCCATTTCATCTTCTGCAAAAGTCTTCTAATAAAGACATTAATGAGGTTATATTAACTCTTGATATATACTCCGCAGACATCTGCCATGCACTTTTGTGTGCTGAAAAAAGAGCAGTTCCTCTTAAAAAAATACGTGTTGGTACCCAAGTTCCCGGGTGGTCAGGAAATCTTGTGCTGTCTGAAGCTTGTGACCGTGCTAAATTTTAGTACAAATTATGGAGAGATCTTCTATACCCCCGTCAAGGAACAGTCAATGAACTGAGAAGAGTGTCAAAAAAACATTTTGCTAAGGAACTTGCCCTTCATCAATCTAAAATGCAGACACTTTATTCCGAGAAGGTCAGGAATTTACCTGATCTTCTGTGGAAGCTATTACCTCGTACTGTATCCTCCAATTTGCCAGACCCGAATGACATTCCACTGTCCGAGTGGATATCCCATTTTTCAAGTGAATTTTCTGAGCCTGATCCTGTTTTAGAGTCACAATTTTGTGAGGAGCTGTGCAAATTCATTGATGAATCTCCTGACCTTGATTTTGTTGTTACTTGTGACGCTGTTATAAAAGCCATTTCCCAACCTAAAAAGAAAGTGTCTTGTGGGATAGATAAAGTGAGCACTCTATACATCATTAATGAAAGTTATCTATTGGTGCGTTACCTCAGCCTTCTCGTGCAAGTAATATTCGTTACAGGTATTGTTCCATCCTCGTTTTGCATTGGTGATCTGACTCTGATTCCCAAAAAAGGAAAATCTGATCTGCAATGTTTCTCTTTCCGTCCCGTCACCATCTCTACTACGGCATGCAAACTTTTCGAGCTTCTTTTTCTTGATGAGTTAAGACAGAAATGTTACGTTCCCTCATATCAGTTCGGTTTTCAGGCTAATCTTGGCTGTTCTCATGCTCTTACAGCAGTTTTTACTGCCCTCGCCGACGCTGAATCTTCGGGAGAAAGTATGATCCTCGCCGGACATGACGTTAGACTTGCGTTCGATTCCTTAATTCATTCGTCCATGCTTCTTCATATGGCAAGGCGAGGCGTAAACCCATCAGTTGTCCGTGTTCTCAGGGATTTATATAGGAATCTAAAAGTGTGTTTAAAACTTCCATCCCGTTTTTCCCTGCAGTCGGCTCTTCATCCTTCCCTATATAATTGCATTAATTCTCGTGTGAGGCCAAACTCTTCGATTCCCTCAAATATGCTTGTGAATTTTCAGTTCCCCATCCTCGTTGAGAAGGGGACTAGACAGGGAGCTATCACTTCCCCAACCCTGTTCCATAACAGTGTCCTGCAAGCGCTGGCAAAGTGTTTTCCTTCATGCATTCTTGGGAGAATCGATATGTCTCTTATTTGTTATGCTGATGAAATCCTGAATCTCAGCCATACGATCCAGTGCATTGAGCAGAATTTCAAAATCCTCAAAGATGAATATTCAAAAATTGGTCTGTCTTTTAATCCTGAGAAATCCGAAGTAATCCTTTTCAATTGGCGAAATCCCTCTACTTCTCTTATAAATATGGTCGGTTCTCTTGTTAAACCCTCAGACCATATTACATACCTGGGCCTCCCAATTGGCACATCTATAGGCCGTCGTTTGCTGATTTCTCACGTTGAGCGTAAAATTAGCATTTCTTACGCTGTAATCGTAAAAAGCAAACTACGTTTCAACCGTTATATTCTAGCATCCATTTACAACGCCACAGCCCTTCCTCATCTGCTTTATATTGCTTCTTTCTGGAAATTTTTTACAGTTATAGATAACAAGCACCTACGATCAATCTTCTTCAGATTTGCTAAATATCTTTTACATTTGCCTCCTTGGACAAGAAACCGTAAAATTATTCATTTGTATAAGCTTGCTGACCCTACTATTAGCATTAATAAATCTCTATCCCGTTTTCAAAGTAAGTTTAATCATCCATGGTCACCAATTTGTTCATAATAGTTTTTTATATTAATGTAATGCATATAGTCACTGTTCGTATTAATTTAATGAAGAGTTTTGTTTTGTCATGTGTGTGAATTTTCAATGGGGGTTTGTGTCCTTCTTTTTCTTCTTTTTCTTTTTTTTTGTTCTCTTTAGTGATTACTCCGTCTACTGTTACTTTTGTACCTTTTTTTGACGGGCAATAAATGAATAATAATAATAATAATTATCTACAGTGATACTTAACCTTGTGCAGTGATGTGATCTATCCAACCACAGTTTATCTTACCAGCTGCGGTTAAAAGCACGGAAACGGCCACTGGTAACCAGCATTGATGCGCAGGGAGGGGTGGGGGATCTTGAAGAGGGGCTACAGCTGAAAAATTTCAGAGGTTCGGGTTGTAAAAGCACCGCTACTACCATTTTTAAGACTCAGGTTATGTTAACCTTTCCTGCTATAGTGTTTAGGTTAAAAACCACATTTTACGCCTTATTAGAGAGAGGGGGAAGGGTTAAAGACGGTCACAAGCTCTAGACTTATCTTGACTAGAAAGTAACAGACTGTAGAAATGAATATATCAGCTTTTTTCCTAACTGATCCTTATCCATGTAAATGAGCTTTTTTGCAGTTTGAAATGAACATTTGTTATAATATTAATGTCGTATATTTCATCCTATATTTTCCCGTGCCAACAACCATGAACTAACTTTCTTATATTCTCTTATTGCTTTTGCTAATGATAGTACCTGTATTACTTCTAAGAGAATGGAAACAGAAATTCTTACAAGTTACTGGACGTGTTCGAGAGCGTTCTGCTTCGGTTTGATACTAACTCTCTTGCCCTAAACGTTTCTAAATCTAGTCTGCTCATATTTTCTCGTGTATTTCATGTCTATCCTCAGTTATCTGAAATCATCCTCAATTATCGAAAGTGCAGCTTGCTTGGCTCCTTTTAAAGGACATAAGGAATTTTTAGTTTCCATATGATTTTTGTTAATTATTTCTACAATTTTTCGCTATTGTTATTATTATTTGTTTGGGATCTTTGGAACTGTTCTAGTTTTTGCTGGGAGAATAAATTCTTATAAATCACTTAACTCTTTCCAGCTCTTTCTCTCCCTTTCCTTTCTGTAGTACAATATGTACAAAGATGCCTAATTACGGAATTCTTCACATTCGAAAATGGGCTCTTCTTAATCCCGAGCTTTAATTAGGTTTCCCTAAACGTGAATGCTGTTTTTCTTTTCTCAGATCTTTTTTTTTTTTTAGGTAAAAAACGGTAGCGTCAATGCAAAAACAAGACAGAAAAATGATCAAATCAGTTAAATTTTTATCCACTTTTTAAGAGTGAAGAAAAAATAAAAATGTCGTCAAGCAACTGTTTATACAGGCTTGGAGAAAGTTTTCCAGTGTCTTTGGATACCAAATTGGCAGGATGTTACGAACAAATGAATAAAAATACTTTTGGCTTTTCGGACAAATTGTGTATATAAGGTAATAATACGAACATTCATAAAAATATAAACATTTTTGGGAGGGGTTTAGGGCCAAGAAAACCCACTCCCTCCTTGAATATATGTCTCTCTGCAGGAAGAACAAAACACGATTAATTGTAAAAAAGAAAAACCATGAAACCATGGTACCCTTGGAATAAAATAAAAAAGAAATCATCTTATTCAGATTATTTTTAGATAACCTTCTGACTCACGAAGATGGAGCATATGCAAGCCATACTCGCAGTCCAGTCAACCTTGATTTCGTCCCTTCGATCTACAAAGACTGTGGTATAACAAGAGGTTGCTTTGGTAGCCCAAGGTTTTGCGAAGGCACACAAACTTGTAACTTAATTGTAACTTACAAACGAAGCAATGAAAGTGCCTACGAGTTTGAGATTTTGGGTAAAATGTATGAACCAGAGAATAATTACCTTGCTGTTGGATTTTCTTTCGATCGTGGAATGGTAAGGTATCAACAATATTAGAATGTTTCTTAACTGTTTATGCAGCGAGTAACATATTTTTAAGATTAGAATGAATAATTTTGTGTGTGTTTTTAGGAAGTTTGGGAATTTTAAGGGCAATGCAGGCTGCGGCTATTGATATTCACCTAGGGTCCACACGGGGGGGGGGGGGGGTATGGGAACATCAGTGTAATCTGTATGTGCTAGATGCATGAAGGTTTTCTACATCTGCCAACACAAGTAAGCAGAGGCAAAAGTTTCCGACATATTTGATAGAGCCATGTGTACAATGGCATCTAAAGCTACAATAGCAGATAGCCCGCTCTTAGATTACCCTATCTACAGAGAAATGGGTTACAAACGCTCCCCTCGTTCAGCTGCACATTTATACCCGGCTGTAGTCGTCATATTTTTGAGAAGAGAAATTTTAATTATTAATCATGGGGATGGAGCTGATGCTTACTGCTGTCTCTCAGAAAATTGGCCTTGTCTTTCTGGTTTCTAAAAGAGTCCATATTCTGATAGTCTAGAAGCAACTACCACATGTATGCAAATACTAGGCTTTCCTAAGCTGGTGAATTGGAGTCACCTAGCGGGGCATCCTCATACCCCTTTCTAACTTTGTTATACTAGAGGATTTATTTTAAAATCCTTTTTTTCCTTTTTGAAATTGATTAATTGGTCATTATTTAATTCAACTAAATGTTCAACTTAGTAGAGAAAGAAAACACAAAGGTTTGGACTATCATTTAGCCTTTATTCGACTACATCCCATAGGCTAGCCATCCGTTGTTGTTACTTTAAACTTAAGTAAAGGTAGAATTAGCACGCATTTTCTTATCGTAGATGGCCTACTTGGATGAATGATACCTGAATAGGTACCATCGTAGTAAATCTAGGAGAAACCAATGAATAAACGTTCAAATGGGGGCAAGTCTATTTATTAGACAGTGAAAACAGATACAAAAGTCTCTGTATTTTGATCACATGCACAGCTATCGTCATCAGCAGAAACGCTAAAGCATTAAAATTAAAACTAAAGTATCTATACAGAAAAAATTAACGGGAAATAATTATTTGGTTCTGTATAAATATGTTAGTTTTGATTATAATACTTTTGTATTTCTGCTGATGACGATCGCGGTTGTACATGTGATTGAAATGTCCAGAATTTGTATCTGTTTTTACTGTCTAATACATGGACTTATCCCTATTTGAACGTTTATTTGTTCGCCATAGAAAGGCAGTGTGGTCTTGGAAAAAATACCTAAATTAAGATATTACATCGAAAACTAGGTGAAACCTGTTTTGGTAAGCTCAACCTAATGACCCAATTAGAAATGTATGTATAACGAGAAAACTATTAATTGGGTGATGCAAACATTAAACACTAGATGGCTCATCTTTATTGGAAAAGTTGACGTAAATTAGCCTAATTGCAAAGCTCAAGGATCGCTTGGACTTTTTTGAAGAAACATCGTTTGAGAAACTCATTAAACCTATGTACAATAAAAGTGTTAAATTGAGGTTTTGTCCTCTTTTCTTTAGATTTTAATTTATTTTATCTATCAGACAAAAGGAATCTTTTAATATGTTTATACTTGCCACGCGAGAGCAGTTTCCAGTTCATATATCTTTTATGCATCTATAGATTGCAGTATGCCTATAATGATATTTATTTATAACAACATACATCAAAAAGATACTTTCAGAAATTCGAGTATCTAGAAAAAAGTCACAACAGCAAAAATCAAACAAAACACAAAAATCAAGCAAAAAGAACATGCAATTCAGAGGCTCAAAGGTATTTTCAAAATTCTGAAAAGCCTATAAAATATTTGTATTCGATTTCATGAAGAAATAGAAACTTGACTTCTGTTTAAGAATAAGAAAATCCAAACTTGGAAATGGAAAACTAGCCCATTGAAACTTGCCTATTTCAGGAGTGCCAAACTAAGACATCATACTCTTCTTTTTAAATTTTAATTTGTTTCTCCTACACTAAAAAAAATTGGAAATTTGAAAAAGAATCTGAAGAGCCGGACACACATAGCTTTTATGGCATTGATTTCAGCAGCTCAGTGGGTAAATGAAGGTGGTACAAAAACGGTGGCCTTTGCGCAATGTTTTCAAAACTAAACATCATGGACACCAATAGTCAACTGCTGTTTGTCAATAATTGATTGATTGATCTCAACGTAGTTTTTTTCCTGCTGAAGAGAAAGAAATGATTGAGGATTGTAACACCTAAGGAAGAACATATTTTGAACATATTTTTTTTTATGATTACGATGAAATTCGGTGCTGTTTTTGTAAATCGGTACCGAAAACTTGAAAATTTTTGAAGCTTGAATCCCTGCCGTTCTCTTTACAATTGGGTGTCGATTTGGCAAATCGATGCCGAAACGAGCTACGTGTGTTTCGCCCTTTAGGGTTATAGATACATTTTTCTAACTCTGAAAAGCCTTTAAAATCTTAACAATCAGTTTTATGAGGAAACAGCAACTTGGCTCCTGCTGAACAGAAAAAAAAAAATGAAAAGTTGGAAATGAAAATCTTAAACTTTGATAAAAAGGGTTTCGGTTCATTAGGTTACACCATAGCTCTGAATTTTAGTTTTTTTTCGTTTATGAATAAGAAAAAGTGATGCTTTTCGAGCAGGTTTTGAATTTGGCTAGACTATCCTTTCATCAGTGGTCTACTATTTTGTTATTCACAGTGTTAAGTTCGAAGATAATTTGTCGTTTTCCGCTTTACTCTCTGAATAGAAAAGCCATAAATCCCTGATATCCAAATTTCTAACCAAAATCTTAATAAAACCTGGGACGCAATAAAATATGTAGGGGTATTATAATCTGGCACTCCAAAGGCAGCGCAATAAGTGCATTATCACACACTTATACGCTCCTTAAGTTTCAAAATATGCTATGTATTATTAATGCCCCCTCCCCGAAACTTCGCATGGAAAGCGCGGTCGCAGAAACTGCGAAAGGGGTTTTTGTAGTGCCTTTATGAAGATTTAAATTTGATTTGGCGGATGAGGAGGGGGAAGTTGTCCGGGGGGATTTTTTTGGGGTCATTTTCCACTTAGGGGAGGGGATTCCTGGGGGTAATTTTCCAGATAGCCTAGTCTGGGGTTTTTCTTTACAGGCTGGAATATAGCAAATATAAATTTAACATTATGAGCTCTGTCAAAACCTTGTAGTAACTTTAATCAAAAATATTTTGCCATTCGAATATTCTTGTGATTCCACGTCTTTAAAATGATTTTAACCAGCCCAAGTATATTATTCTTAATAATAAATATTTTTACCGTAGGGGAATGACAGTGTTACAGAATGTGTATGGCTTGAAGGAGAATTTAAGTTGTACAACTCTTTTAATCGACCTGCCATAGCTGATTATTTCTCCAACAGAAGAGAGAAGGTGAGCCTCTTTTTTGAAATCCAAGCTCTTAAAATAAATATGTCTTTATTAGTTGATTGGAAACATTCTTCACTGTTGTTGTTCAATTTAAATTATTATGAATAATGGTGTTTTTTGTTATCATAAGCCATTAATGAAAAAAAAGAATGAATTGGATTGTGGAGATTTTCTGAGAATGATGTTTTCTTTCTTACTTTCTTTTATGCCAGTATTTACTTCTTTAGCTTTACTCCACATTTTTTTTTTCAATGATTAAATTTTTTCTTTCACGATTGCACCATTGAAAAAATATGCCATTCATTTTTGACAAATTTATATTGAATTTTTGAGTGTTAGAGGATTTAGCCGTATTTGCTTTTCCCAAATGGGCGTGTTTGTAAATTCTAGCTCTGTTCTTCCAAATTGAATTGAATTGAATTTATGTATGACCCGTTGTAAAAATAATAACAAGCGGAGAATAAGTGAAGAAAACAAAAGAAAAGAAAAATTGTATAAGGATACCACCGTATGCAGCTATGTTTGATGTGAAAGATGTTTCCAATTTCTCATCTGGAGAAGGAAAATAAAGAGGAAAAATATTTTGTAAACAAAAAATTTGTCGGATAGGAAGTGCAGAAAAATAAATATTCAGATCATTTAACCTGTTAAAAGCAGCCCAGCGCACTAGTACACATGGTTTTATTGGAAGTTAATTGCATAAGTATATAAAGGACCTCTGAATAGTTTTCAATGGCTTACTGAACAGCAAGAAATGGGAGGGAGGTTGCATGCATACAAAACGTCTAGAATATTACAACATTGGGCAGCAGATAAAAGATGCAAGTTTGCCAAAGTGTACTGAAGATATTTTTGTGTAACTATCTATTTCGCGTACCTGCCAAGCCCTAGCTATTTCATATTCGAGAAAAATGTTCACAAAAAAAAATTAAACTGGCTAGTTTCAGAAAATTGTAGCTTTCAAAGAGGCTTGGACTCTAAATGAAATCTAATAGATCAAAGTTAAACAGTAATACTTTTACAGTATAACCCTGTTTCTTTTTTTAGTGTTATTTGATGTTGGATGAACAAGTGGCTTTTTATAGATACTAAATGTCTTTAATTTTTATAATCCCTTTGTTAAAGTGCAAAGGGTACACTTCTATTCAGTTTTCAATTTTCCCTGGGAAATTTGTGTAAGCATCTTTTGGTGACTTGATATCCTCTGTTATATATTCAAATACTTGAAATTGTAATCATAGAGCATGTTAATCACAACAGTGTTGCCCGTATAAAAAAGATTTATTCGGAGAACTTTGAAAACCTTGGGAATGAGACCCTAAAATTTATTTTTGATATTTCAGACCCCTCACCTCCTGAGAAATATTTGAACACATTTGACAAACGAAATAAAAAACATAGAAAAATAAATAAATAGAAAACATAAATAGAAATCAATTTTATTATTTTTATTTAATGAAAATTGTTCTTCATTCTCCTTTACCATTTGGTATTTTGCTTAAATTTTTACAGATTCATTAAATGGTAAATTAATTTCTGTCGGTGGTGCCCAAGAAAAGATTTCGATCGAAATGATTCAAAACAACAAAAAAATTCTTCAATTTTAAGTGTTGATTATTAATATTTGTCTGACTGTAAGTCATGAGTTAATATATAGCCATATTCTTGTTATGTCGGAAGTTATCAGGAGTGTTGAAAATGAAAGTTGAAAACGTCTGAAATGTTACGGTAAATTTTAGACATGAAAACGTCAAAATTTAAACATCATGATGAAAACTTCAAAACGAAACGAAAACGTACAATTTTAGATACTGTCAGAAATTTATCTTTTTACGTGTCATTTTAAGACACGTGTCATTTTACTAGTTTTCCTATTGATGGAAAAATATTTTGCAAAAAGATTTTTTTACTAAGTGAGCAGACAATATAAATAAACACAATAGTTGAGAGAGATAAGAGAGAGAGAAAGTCTTCCGACACCCCGGCAGAATTTCAACTTGTACCCCCTCCCCTCCCTTATAGATTTGTTTTCCTCTCTGTTAAACAAACAATAAACAAAACTCATTAGAAATGTTTATATTACGGAAACAAAGAAGTAAAAAGAGAGGTGAATTGTGTATTTTAAGGAATTTGTATGTAAACATTTTAATATAGATAACTTAATACGGAATCTATGTATACAAAATTCAATGTATGTGTGTGTCCTTTATGCGTTACTACGTTGTTCATCAGATCGTCAAGGAACTTTAAGAAGGTGAGGAGTACACTCGTAGAGTTGTTTTTAGAGTAAAGTTTCCCCCAAGGCTCTTTTAATACTTTTCAAACTAATGAAATTGGAGACAATGCAATATAAATATATTGACAGTTATTTCCATTAAATTATTCTCATTTATCAAAACAGTAATCAAACAGATCAATATTGAATTAACAGGCTATTTAAGTGTGAATTTTGTCGTATAAAACACTTCTGAAATTACAAAAAAAAAGTCCAAACTTGTAAATTATTATAGCAATTTTACATACAGAAAATGTTTTTCTATTTCGGATTCTTTGTATATGTAATCAAAATAAATTATTCAGGTAATTTACATAAATAAAGGGTAAAGGACAACTTCATTCAGTCTGGGATCGGCTCTATTATGAAAAGTATGAAGTTTGAAAAAATCGATGTTCATGTTTATCAATTTAATGCATTATCGCGTTTTTCAATTTATGGACTCGATTCCCAATGAAGTGAATCTTCCTCGGGTATTTCCGAGAGGAAAATAGTCCACAGGGGAAATTTTCCAGGTGAAATTTCCAAATACTTCTAAATCTAAAAATGTGATCATTACCACTACGCGGGGGAGTTTTCAACAGAGAAGGGGGAATTTCCTGTAGGGGATTTTTGGGGAGAATATTCCGCGGGGAAATTTTTCTTTGAGGGGAGGGGGGTTTCGTAAGTGGAACTTCTCATGGGGTAATTTTCTTAAATTTCTTTTCTTTTGAGTTCTTATTCCCTTTTTCTGTTAGATTTGGTATGGGCTTACTAAAACCGGCTTCTAATTTGCCACACCTAACTATGCCACTTTTAACTGACCCCTTTTCTATTTCAGAATCATACCGGAATCAGGCTTCTTGAGGCTGGGATAAGAGATGACGAAATGTATTGCCGTTTCACAAGAGAAAGCTACCACATTGTGCAGAACGTAGAATTTAACCTTCACGAAGATATTTTTGTACACATTGCCAGTGGTCCTGCCCAATGGAGTAAGTTTTGCTCATGCCTTGAAAATTATTTTGAGTCTTAAATCAAAAATGGTGCATTTATTTCTGATTTGAATTTGCTTTAGTGACTGATGATCTCTCTATAGGTTAGTCCTGAAAAAGAAGGAGCATTCATCATTTATCTTGTATCGAAACACAGATCGTGGAAATTCGGTAAAATTAAAGTTTGATCTTGGGACGTTGGTACTCTGGTCGGTTCTATTTTTATCTAAAGGCGAAGCAACAGCTTGCTTATTTCGCTACCTAAGAAAGTTACGCCTTTTTACTTGCTATTGACCAATAAATTATGCCGGGATGAAAATTGACCAGGACCCGAACGAAGCTAAAGCTGGGATAACTGCATGCTAATTCTGATTCTCAATTAAAATACAAAATTAAATAGATGGCGTTTCGCTTTATGTAAAGTAGCAGTTGCATAATTGTAAATTCCGCGAGTGGAAGGAGTCTAAAATCGGGATAACAACTTACTAATTCTGATACCCTAAAAAAGGAAAATATCTCCCTTTTGGTAATGTAACAGTTTGATCATTGCTAATTTGATAAACCAAAGGCATGCAAATTTGGGATTGTTTGCGATTTCTGCGCTGTTTCTAATAACTATTTGCTCAATTAGTAGGACCAACCACTGCAACAATAAAGTTTGAGTCAAACTTTACAAGAATCCAACTGCCACTTTACTTAAAGGGGGCACCATCTATATATACTTTTTTTAATTTTTCCAGGGAACGAGAATTAGCAAGCTATCCCGACCTTAGAATTGCTTGGGTCCCTGTCAATTTTCATCTTGACGTAATGTATTGGCCAATATCAAGTAAAGAGGTGGAGATATTATAACCAACGAGATTCGTTATTTATATTTGTTTGGTCCCGAAATTAGCAAAATACTGTCCCGATTTTAGATCAAACAGGGCATCGACTCGGTTACCAGGCTAACCAGAGGCCATATTTTAGTGAGAATCGTGGAAGATCGGAAGGGCTCATTCAAATGCTGATCCAGAGCTCTAGTGCCCTTTTTAAGTGATGATATCATTTCTAATTAAGTCGACGGAACATTTCTGACTTAGATGAATGGGCTTAGAAGTCTGTACAAAATTAACAGTTGCTATATAGACCGTGATATCATTGACCCTTACGCAGCCCAAAATCGGCTAAGAACTACGAATATGCACAAAGCCTGCTATTTCCATAGGCCGAATTAGTGCTAGTTCATACATTTGTTCCTGAGGGAATAGAAATTTTGAACCGGGAAGCTCCCAGGCAAGAATTGAGGAGCTTTAAAGTAATAAATATTTTAAGTTTTGTTTATTTTAGGCTGCGGTTCGTTTTTTACGAACAGAAAAAAACCTTCAGTTTTTTTTTAGCTGGATAGAGTATAGAACGATCCCCTGGGAGTCAGGCAGCACAGTCACTCAGATATCACATCATACCCGAAATGATATCATCCTATGCCTTGGTGCTCACAAATGTACGTAGATATAGCGATTTACTTTAAAATGAGCCCTTAAACAGCTCTATGACGTTGTAAAAATAATCTGAAACGATGATACATCAGTGGTACTTACGCAAAAAAGGATTATTCTTGCTCTTCAAGGCAGGCTTGTAAGTTTCGTGTAAGGTTTTCAACAAGGACAATTCCAATGAAGTATTTTTTTTTTCAATCCTACGCCAATTTTGAGAAATTTATGGCTACTTGTCGAAACACCCATAGATTTGTTTTCACAATAAACTTTTACTCTTAAGATTAATTGAAATAATAGTTACCGCTCTAGAATTAGCAACAATTCTTCTCACTTGAGGTTTCTTTTTAAACGCATTTTTAAATTTTTGGTTACTATGAACCGTGGTCTATTCTTTGCTCGGTTATATCTATCATGCCAAAAGCAACCATGACGATGATGCAGTCAATAAAGATGAACGGTTGTCGTAAAAAATGTTTCATGGTTGCCCACCCGCTGTTTGGGCGAGAGAGGGATTTAGGGGAGACCTGTCAGAAGCCCTTAAATTATACTGTTAGGGCCGAATTTTTCCATTGGTCCTAAGACAACCTTTGATCGATACGGAGGAGAATACCCACCTCCCCAAAATCCCGTACTTTGGAAGAATATATTTGGAGTAAGAAGAGTAAAATATGGTTGCAAAATGGATGATAGCCCTTCTGTATTTTATACAACAAGCATGTTTTGTGTGAACAGAAACCGGAATTCTAGAAAGAGAATTTTGATGACATTACGTGTAAAAGTACCCTTTTTAAGTCGACTCCAAAGGTGGAAAATCCATTAATTTTAGATTTTCGTGCAGAAAAAATTTGCATGGAATATTTGGAGTAACTTTAGTCAAAGGGGTGAAACATCCTCAAAAAGGGTGCATCTTCGGTGAATTGCATTATAAAGTCCATCTGTCACCAAAAATCCAATATTTCGTGTTTTTCCTAAGAATAATGTTTACGGATGCAATTAAGTTTGTTTTTTTCTCTTTTTTTTTTTTTTAAGAATAATAGCATTGAATGGGTCGTTTTAGAATATCAGTCGAGGCTTATTTTCAACGAAGGCTCAAACTTTGTACACCGCTCTGTGCTCAAACATTGAATTCATAATATTTAATGAATTTACAATGGACACAGTGAATTTACTCTTCAATGTTATTTCTAATGTTTATTTGCGGGTTATATAATTCCGTTATGATTATTGATATTGTTCTTTGCTGTTTCGACGATTATTGTTTATTGATTTGGTGGTTGATTTTTGTGTTGTTTATTAATAACAATGGTTATTGTTTCGTAGTGATATTTCGTAATGATTTTTTTTTTTTCATGTTTTCTGTTACTCCGCATTGTCATGTCTAATGTTCATTTGTGGGTTATAAATAAATAGAGATCACGCCTGAGCACAGTGCTGATATGGGCTATTTTGGCACTGAAAAATAACAGCTGTGGCCTAAATTGAGCCTAAGTGGAATTGATATATAATTCCTAGGTAGCTCATTGGTTTAAAACTATTGAAGAGACTACATTCCTGTGCGCTGGTGCATTTCTTCCTAATAGTACATGCAGTTGTGAACGGCCATACAACATTACTTAGGTGTGCACCACGCATTAAGGGAGGCTAATCAGACCTTTTTATATGCATCCCCCCCCCTCGCCGTCTCATTTTTGAAGACCTAAATTTCCAAGCTCTCCATCAGAGGTCCTTCAGATGAATATGAAAAGGGGATTTCAGCCCTTTGACATCAGGAAAAGTTTCAGGGGAGGTATGAATGCTCCAACTGAATCTACTCCTCCCATCAAATGAAATAGTACCTTATACTTTGTTTTATGGATCTTTTTATGTAGGATCAACCAGATAAGATCAACATCCGTTGCATACTTGATCTTATTTTATGCCTTTTTATTTCTGATAAATTTTTTTAATGCACACAGTGTGGTATTTTTGGTCCAAAGTAGTTAGTTCTGTTCGAAAACCCTCCTCTATCCTCTTTCAAAATAATCCTCCCTCCCCCTCAGCAAAAGAAGAATACTCATCATTTGTGTTTGCATTATCTCCCTGGTTTAGAGAGAATATATTTGGACTGAGCGTATAATATGAGTGCTGAGGAAGGGGGAGAGATATGTTTTTTTCAATAAATAAACATAACTATTTTTGATCAAAAAAACATTTTTTTGATCAAAATGTTTTTTTTCTATTCAAATTATTGATATCTTTTTCTAGATAATGTTCTGACGCACGAAGGTGGGGGATATGCAAGCCATACAAGATATGCCGTAAGCCTTGATGAACCCTCTATCCCTGTGGCCCCCACCACAATAGCACCAGATCTTTCTCACCCTATATACTCCGGATGTGGGGACATCAAAGGATGTTTTGGTTACCCACTTGAGTGTACAGAATCAAAGAGCTGTTCACTTCTTGTATCCTACAGAAACGCATCATCTACCCAATATGAATTTGAACTATACGGCATGGTTTCGGGGTATCTAAGAGAAGGAGGCAACTATGTTGCTGTTGGGTTCTCAAATGATTTGAAAATGGACCAAGATAGTGTCACAGAGTGTACTGTCGACGATGGAATTAACGACGTGACAATGTCTTACAATGATGGGCACCATAACTTCCGGCTTGCCGATGTGAGTTTTTTTTCTCTCTTCTTGACATTGAAAAGTAAAGCTCTTGAGCAAAACATTGGAATAAGTATAAATATGGTATTTTAATACCATATTTATGTATTAAACTGTCTAAAAACAAGTTGTGCTCCGCCTTGCAAAAAGTGGGGTATCATAGCAGCAATACTACTTGGCAGTTTGCATGGCCTAGCAAAATTTGTTGGTAGATTTTATCCGAAAATACTAGTGCTTCAACTATCCCCGAATTTTTGAGGATTTCCCCAAAAATGCGTCGTCTCGAAGAAAGATTGGTTCCCCAAAAATCCCCTTTCGTTCAGGGTTGCCACCCCTAGCGATTTATCACTAGTGACAATCCACCTCTAGTAACTATCACTTTCACTTAACTTGACATAATTTTTTAACTATTTTCCAAAGTTGTCCCAATTATTTACTACGTATCAAAACACAGACATAGATCATTGAATTACTGACCTTTCTTCCTATACTATTAAAAGCATAATGTTTATAAGACTGTATCATTTCATCAAATATTCTCTTGTGACTCGTGGTAAAGAATTTCATTTGAACACGTTTACGCTCAGTGTAATTCTGAGCATCGATGCAAAGAGAGTTATTTTAGACAGTTGGACCGTAAGTTTAAATTTTGTTAGTTTAAAACTTTACAGCTAAATATAAATGCCAATAAAAGAATTGATAAAGAAAACCAGGCAGCTGCTGAAACAGAAAAACGAAAATTGAGAGACATTTTAAAGAGACTGTTAGATACGACTTTGTTTTTAGCTGGTCAAAATCTCCCATTTCGCGGGCACAGGGAAAATGTGCAATCAGAAAACAAGGGGCATTTCTTGGAGCTGATTGAACTGTTATCAAAGTATGATCCTGTACTCAGAGAACACTTGACCAAACTAGAACTTTCAAAGTAGTCAAAGACACAAAAGGTATTGACGAGCTATTTGTCCGCTACTACTCAAAATGAGTTCATCTTCTTCACTTCTTGGTGGTATGCTAAAGAAAAATATTTTAACTGATATTAAAAAGACAAAGTATTTTAGTATAATGTTTGACAACACAGCCGATGCCTCGCACTTTGATCAAATCAGTGAAGTATTCGTTACGTGCACATTGAGAACAAGAAAAATGAAGTAAAAGAGCCATTTTTAGGCTATTATCAGTTTACAGGAAAAAGAGCCGTGGACATTACACAGTATATTTTAAATGCAATTGAAGAAGATGGTCTGGATATAGCAATGTTGCGGAGGGCGGGGCTACGACAACCCTCCAGCAATGGCTGGAGTACATTCAGAAGTGCAAGTTAGGACTCGTTAGCTTAATCCTAAAGCAATTTGTACCTTGTGCTAACCATTCACAAAATCTTTGCGGAGTGCACTCTTTTGCTACAGTTCCTTCCTGTGTGACGTTTTTTGGTACTTTGGAAAGGTTGTACGTTTTTTCTCATGCTCAACACACAGATGGAATGTCCTTTTGGCAAATGTTGAAGTTACGGTCAAACGACTTGCAGAAATAAGGTGGAGTGCCTACTATGAAGCTGTTAAGCCTGTGTTTAAATGCTTTTAGAAGATTGTCAATACCGTTGAGAAACTTTGTGACTCTTCAGAAACACTCGACACTAGAAGAGCAGCTCAAACTTTGTCGACTTCGATGTCAGATTTCTCATTTTTGTGCTTTTTATGTTTATGGAATAATGTCCTTGAAGAAGTCAACCACACCCAAAAATACCTGAAAATTATTGAAATATGAGGTGTTTCATCAAAAAGTGTTTGAGGTGTTTCATCAAAAAATATGAGGTGTTTCATCATCGAAAAGTGTTTCATCAAAATGAGGAGTTTAAAGGCCTTTTTGAATGATAATAGAGATGATCATGTGGGAAAGGGAATGGAATTTGCAAAAGCTATTTGTGATGAGATGGAAATTACCATTGGCACCGGCAGGGGGGGCATTGCCCCCCTGGAAATCTGGGACTAAAAAGTAATTATAAGGAAACCAAAGGAAAGAGAGCAGAATAGAGAACAACCGTGGAAAAAATGGGTTTTGCCGCATTGTTGTCTGCCTGCCAATTGATTTTGACCCTTAAGAAGGAAAATAAAAGTTCTAATTTGTGACCAAGTGACCCCTTTCCAGTTTACCACAAAAATTTTTTCTATATGATTTGGTTAGAGCAAAAAAAAAAAATCTTCATAGTAATGAATGGTAAGTAAATAATGGTCCTTGTTAATAACGGAAGTATAAGAGTTTAACTATTGATGATATTTAATCAAAGAATCAGCTTTTCATGGTGATCCTAAATATGCATTTGTTAAGTAGTAATTAGTGCAGTAATTAGTACACAAGAAAGTTTATATAATTATAGAAAACACAAGGAAAACAGCTTAATACGGGACAATTTTGGTAAAAATATGCCGTCAACTTCTCCTTGCATTGCAAGAGTACCCATTAGTTGTTATATGAACACTATAATCACTATAATCAGTATATAACCACTGTAATCAGAAATATTTCCCCTGAACGAAATGCTGGGAATTTCTGTGTTTTCCCACTGAACGGATACGTTTTTGTGTTTTATTACCATTTTATTTCCAGGAGTGATTGTATTTATCTAGTTGTCACTTTGAAAAGATTAAAGTTATGAAGTATAAAAGTGTCAAATATATTGGTTTTTGATATTCAAAATTAAATTAAAAATATTGAATTAAAAATGTTAATTTGATTTTCTTAATCTTAGTTCTAATGTTTTACTTTGAGCAAATTACTTTGATAATGCGTTACTTTTTATAAACAGTGAATCTAAAGGCATTAAATATTTTGGTGTTTGATAACCAAGTTCAAAACTGTCGATATTGTTAAAAAATATCCGTCCAACGCTTCGGCATTGCTCAGCAGACCTGAACACTAGGAGTTTATGTCTTAGTTTTTGTAAGTAGGCTGTTATATTGTGTATCTTTTGTGATTGCTTGCTTTTTTCACTTTTATATACTTTTACATTAATTGACATACTTTTTTCATTGCCTTTAGAAAAATGTTTGTCTCTAGGCTTCGTTAAATAAATAAAAAAAAGTTTTTTCAACTGAAAGTAAGGAGTACAATTAAAACTTAAAATTAACAGGAATTATTACGTATTTGAGGAGGTTGCCTCCCTCCTTAACACCTCACTCTTCATGCTACAGTTTTTCGGCACTTTAAAAAAAAGTTACTTATTTTTCTAATTAAACGATCCTTGTATTTCAGGAGTCGTTTTTAAAGAATTGGGACAAAATTTAAGCTTTAGCGTAAAAAGCGAAGTATTGAGGAGGGGCTAACCCCCCTCATATACGTAATAATTTCTGTTCATTTTAAGTTTTAATGTTGCTCTTTACTTTCAGTTGAAAAAACTTGTTTTTTTTTATTTCTGATGTTTTTTTAAAATAACTCCAAGATACCTGGCTCAACCTCAACAAAAAAATCCTCTTTTCCACAGAAATATCCTCTGGACAATTTAATCCTGGCAAAAATTTACCCCGGACAATTACCCTTAATATCTCCACGCGTAAAATGGAATCGGTAAAACGAAAGCAAGACATATAAAGAAATTTCGTATAGGAATTTTGGCAAATTCACTCAGTGTAAAATTTCCCCTGAAAAGTTCATCGTCTGGAAACTTCCCTCTCCATGTAAAATTCTCCCAGCAGAAAATTCTTCCTCACCTCCCCACCCTAAAAATGTATACATACTTCCCAATAACAAATAAGACAAAGGGTAAGCCTTATAACCTAAAAACCTTTTCCCAGGGGCTTTAGGGGGTCATTTTACCTCCAAAGACATTGTTACTGGGCCTTTCAACTATGCTGAACAAAAAAGCTATCTTAAAATTTTGATTGGACGATTTTAGGAAAAGATGGTGTAGGAGGGGGTCTAGTTACCCTCCAATTTTTTGGTCTCTTAAAAATGCCACTAGAGCTTTTCATTTCCATTAGAATGAGTCCTCTCCCGACGTTCTAGGTCTACTGGGTCGATACTATCACCCCTGTGAAAAAAAGCCAAACAAATAAACACGCATCCGTGATTTTTCTTCTGGCAAAATTTTAAAAATTCCAGATTTTTACAGATATGAGCTTAAAACCTCTACAGTAGGGTTGTTTAATACACTTAATCTGATGGTGTGATTTTCATTAATATTCTATGACTTCAAGGGGGTCTTTCCCCTTTTTTCGAAAATCAGACAAGTTTTCTCAGGCTCGTACCTTTTGATTGGTATGACTAAGCTTAATGGAACTATATATTTGAAATCCACATAATATAGTCAATTTCTTTCAAATATCTATTGGTATAATAACCCGTTTTTTAGAGTTATGGTTACTATTGAACCGAGCCGCTTCTTAATTACAGTTCGTTACCATGAACTGTTTGATTACCCATCAAAATACAAACAGAGATCACTGAAATACTAATCTTTTTTTCTGTATTACCTATAGTATTGTATTCATAAGACTATACAGCTCCATAAAATGTGATTAAACAAATAGAACAAGGTTTTACAACTAAACTAAGGAGCAATTTCAAATCCTAAAACAAATTTAAAGTGTCCCGTACATAACGGGGGCTGCCCCTATATTAACACCTTGCTTATTAAAAAAAATTTTTTTAGTGCTTTGAAATTTTTTTTCTCAATTGAAAATTTTCTTAAAAAAATTGGAAAAAAGCCAAATTTCACAGTAAACAGTAAGGAGGTAAGGAGGAGACAGCCCCCTTCATACAAAGAATAACCTGTTCAAATAGGTTTCAAATCTGTTCCTTGCTCTCAGTTGAAAAGCTCTTTATTATTTAATTTCTTATTGTTTTCCAAATCATACCCAGGCCTAACCAAGATTTAACTTGAGGTATCGGTCCCTTAAATCCCTGGTTAATTGCTTCTAAAATGTGTAAATCAATAATTGTACGTTGATTAGTACTGTCCTACGTTTAAATTTGCAATTTCAATTTTGGATAAAATTTGAATATACTTAAAAATTGGCGAGGAATTGTAATGTTGGTGAAAAGTCCTTGTTAATATTACTACTAAAGAATTGCGGTTGGATGAAAAAGAGTATTATTGTTTGTATGGACGGAAATTCTGTGAGACCTTTGATCTTCTTGATGACTGAAGCCATCACAAGCTCTAAAATATGATTTTCTTATCAATAAGTACATTACATACATTTGTTTAAATACATTGAAGTACTTCATATAGATAGAAAAAGAAAAATATTATAATTTAAAATTGCTGAAAACTAAGTTCCTAGCAGTATTTGCCACCCCAAAGAAATTTTCGGGCGGGGCTGATGATGACCTGCCTTGCCTTTTCCACCTCTGTGCTGGTAGATTGGGGAATGTAACATTTTAGCTGTATAGAGAAACATTTTAATTAATTCCCATTCCCCCTACCTCTTTCAACATTTATCTGAAGCCTTATGAAGAGTAAGCAGTTTGTTCATTAGAAAGTACTCTTGTAGGAATCTACCCTACCACAACCTAAACAATGACTCGCCCCTCCCTAATTATAGCTGATGCGCAATTAAAGATCACCAAACGTAGTCTAATTTCATTACAGATAAAGTGATCAACTTTTTGAATCCACTACTGTCACCGTGTGGCATTACTTCTTTTGCAACTGGGAAGCCTAAAATATAGTTATTAATACTTTTAAATCGATTAACTTTTCAGAATATTATGTTAATCGGAAATTCGTCCTCTTTAAGGTAAATTCATAGTTTGGGGCCATTAGTCGCCTAAACTGTCACACACCAACAACTGCTCTTTTGGCGTCTGCTTCCCCACTGGAAAATTTTCTGCCGGCGCCTTTGGGTATTACCGTAGCCAAACGAAGAAATATTAGAAGAAATAAACTCATGCCCGGAGAAAAAGCTGCAGACGAGCCTCTAACTTTTGAAGAAGAACCAAAAATATCGATGTTAGAGTGGATTGACACGTTTCTACAAGAAATCAACACGCATTGCCAAGGCATGGAAGGAATATCACTTCAATTTGCTATCTTAGAGACCAAAAGCTTTTTAAAGAGCTCAGGAGCTGAAGTACTGAAATTAGTAAGCCGTTTAGCTGAGAACTACGAATAAATGTCTTCAGGAGACAAGTTAAATGAAGTCCTATGTCTGAGGAGGTTTTTACATGTGGCAGACATTCCTGAAAAAGTAGATCTGAAGCAGAGTTCTGTGAGATTACTGCGGTTTATAGTTGAATATGAGCTTCCTAACTCCTAATCTAACTTTAGCATTAAGGTTTTACCTGACATTATGTGTCTCTGTTGCTTCTTGGGAGAGGAGTTTTTCTAAGCTCAAGCTTATTAAAAGTTATTTCAGATCTACTATGAGCAAAGTTCGACTATCGAGCTTAGCCATGCTATCTATTGAAAACAATGTAGCAAAAAAGATATATCTTGATGAGGCTATTTCTAAGTTTACAGAAATTAAAGTTAAAAAGAAGAGGTGCTGAATGAAAATATGGGTTTTAAATACAGTACATTTTGTTAAATTCGTACCGATAAATATATATATATATATATATATATATATATATATATATATATATATATATATATATATATATATATATATATATATATATATATATATATATATACATAAATATATAATTCAATCACCTGGGTGTTTGAAGTCAAAGTACAAAAACCACGGATAGGCCTATAGTAAAATACGAAAGCTATAGCTATTCCTGTATTTCCTCTAAAAACGTTTATAATAAATAAAAGATGTTCTTATAGGCAATGGCTACCCCCAACAAGTCATTGATAAGGTTATCTCCAGGAGAAAGATTAGCACGAAAACCATGAGCTCCCCTAAGAGTGAAGAAGATAAACCCTTTTTTTTGTCATTACCTTATATTAAGGGGATTACTGACATTTTAAGCTCCAAACTCACTAAGCTAGGCTTTAAGGTGTTTTTTCCTTCTGGAATGACCATCTCCTCCTTCTTAAACAAAGGCAAAGATAAGATCACTTCAGATCCACCAGGAGCATATGAGATTCCTTGCAGTTGTGGTGATACCTATATAGGTCGTACCATGAGATCTCTACATCACTGATTAAAAGAACATGCTGATTCCATTGATTCCTGCCTTAAAAAGACAAAGCTTAAGGAGGAAGATAATTTTTCTGCACTGGCCCATCATATTTTTGAAAACCCTTCTCACTCCATTAATTTTCACCAGGCTCAACTTATTGCTATTGTTCCACAACTCTTAAAGCAGAAAATCAGAGAAGCTCTGGAAATTGCTAAAAACAAACCAGCCATTAATAAAGACAATGGAGAGTTCCGCATCAGTGAAATTTGGGAACCCATTACCCATAGGCTAAGAACTCGCAAAAAACTCTACCCTACTTCTATAGACCCAACCTTTTTGAGATCTACTAGGATAGCGGCCATCAATGCCTCTACCAAAATCCGGGCCATATTACAACATTAATTCCAGGTTCGACTTATTATTAGTGTTGTTCAGTGATTTTAGTTTTATTTTATTTAGTGATTTTATATTCTGGCTAGAGTCTTGAATTTGAACCTGATGATGACAGGCACAGGTCCTGTCGAAATTATCGTTCTAAGATAACACAATACCTGACATCCATAGCTTAGGTAAGCTTATTACCATTATCATGTATAAGAGTCAGGTTGGCCTCAGAGAATGTATTTCACTCCTTAATTTAGACACTTCAAATAGTTTTTTTTTAATTGTATTTTTCCACCATAAAAAAATATGTTTATATTTAAATGTTTGTTGGAGGGGGGTGACAAGTTGAAATTCCGCCCCGGGTGTCACAAGACCTTGCTACAACACTGTTTATACCGTATTCTAGTCCTAAGATAACCCACCTAGACATATTGACAATCTGATCTAATTTAAAAACCTGGATGCCCATGGGCTATTTTTATCAAACAGTTCGTGGTAACGAACTGTAAGTAAGTAAGGAGCGGCCCGGCTCAATGGTAACCGAAACTCTAGAAAACGGGTTTTTGATACCAATAGATACATCAAAAGAATCAGATTTCAATGCTGATTTCAAATATATAACTTTCATCAAGTTTTAGTGCTACCCATCAAAAGTTACGCGCTTGAGAAAATTTGGCTGATTTTCAAAAAAAAGGGAAAAGACCCCCTAAAAGCTATAGAACCTTAATGAAAATCACACCATCATATTCAGCGTATAAGAGAACCCTACTGCAGAGGTTTCAAGCTCCTATCTACAAAAATGTGGAATTGTGCATTTTTCGCCAGAAGAAAGATCACGGATGCGTGTTTTTTTGTTTGTTTTTTTTTTTTTTTCCAGGGAAGATCGTATCGACCCAGTGGTCCTAGAATATCGTGGGAGGGCTCATTCGAACGGAAATCAAAAGTTCTAGTTCCCTTTTTAAGTGACCAAAAAAAAACATGGAGGGCAACTAGGCCCCCTCCCACGCTCATTTTTTTCCCAAAGTCACCCGATCAAAATTTTGAGATAGCCATTTTATTCATCATGGTCAAAAATATGAAAAGTATGTCTTTTAGGATGACTTAATCCCCCGAAGTCCCCGGTGAGAGGGCTGAAAGTTATGAACTTTACCCAATGTATAGGTTATTGGGAAGCATACAGAAGTTTTCAGGAGGGTTTTTTTCAGGTAGTGGGGGATGGGGGGGTCGGGGGGTATGTTGGAGGATCTGTCCATGAAGGAAGTTTTCATGGGGGATGGGAAATTTCCATGAAGGGGGCGCTGGACTTGCCAGCATTATTTATTGTTTATTGGGAAATATAAAGACATTTTCAGGAAGGATTTTTTTCTGGAGGGTGGGGCTGGAGGAGGGAGTTACTCGGGAGAATCTTTCCATGGAGGATGTTTCTTTGGGGTAAGGGACATTTCTATGAAGGGGGCGCCGGATTTTCAAGCATTATTTAAAAAACGATCAGAAATTAAATTTGAAAAAACAAGTTTTTTTCAACTGAAAATAAGAAGCAACATTAGAACTTAAAACGAACAGAAATTATAACGTATATGAGGGGGTTCTCCCCCAAGTCAATACCACGCTCTTTACGCTAAAGTTTTTTTTTTTGTGGTTTAAAAAGAGCTATATATTCTAATTAAACGGCCTTTGTGATTAAGGGGTTTGTGAATTAAATTTTTTTTAAACTTTTAACGTAAAGAGCGTGGTATTGACTAAGGGGAGAACCCCCTCATATCTGTAATAACATATACGTAATAAAAAGACAATAAAAAACAAGCGATACGGCTCAATAGTAATCGAAACTTTTAAAAACGGAATTTCGATGTCAATAAATGTATCAAAAGAATGGGTTTATAATGCTGATTCTAAATATATAAGTTTTATTAAGTTTAGCATTACTCATCAAAGGCTACGAGCCTGAGAAAATTTACCCGATTTTTTAAAGAGGGGGGAAACAACCCCTACAAGTAAAAGAATTTCAATGAAAATCACACCGTCAGATTCAGCGTATCAGAAAACCCTAATACATAGGTGTCAAGCTCATATCTGCAAAAATCTGCAACTTTGTATTTTTTGCCAGAAGAAAAATACACGAATATAGAAGTTAGTTACGTAAGTTAATTTGTAAATTACGTCCTAACCAAATTTAGAGACATCCATTTAGCAAAAGAAAAGTAAAATTTTTATACAAATTTTGTTTACTTATTCAATGACGGTGAGCCAAAATAAAAGCTGCATTAACTAAAAAACGATCAGAAATTAAATTTAAAAAAAACAAGTTTTTTTAACTGAAAGTAAGGAGCGAAATTAAAAATTATAACGAACAGAAAATATTCCGTATATAAAAGGGGCTATCCCCTCCTCAACGCCTTGCTCTTTACGCTAAAGTTTGACTCTGTCTCACAACTTTATTTTTTAAAACAATAAAAAACTTTAGCTTAAAGAGCGAAGCGTTGAGGAGGGGACAGCCCCTTTAATATACGGAATTATTTCTGTTCATTTTAAGTTTTAATGTTGCTCCTTACTTTCAGTTTAAAAAACTTGTTTTTTTATTTAATTTACTTCAATGGCAGCAGTAATTCTCAAGTATCACTCAAGTAATATTCAGTAGTCAGTTGAACATCTCAACTGATTTTCTTAGAAAAAATAATCTTAAGGAAATAGTTTGTGAAGTAGCAGATGGTATCTTATAGAGGAAAGTTAGAAACGCGACTAGTATTATAAGTGAAAACAGTTTTGGCATGGTAGAAAAGTGAGGGGGGCTGTACAAGAAGTATTTGAGTGATAGATAATGTGAGCATTAGCCAAAAGTAGAAAAAGTATTAAAATATGAATAAAGGAGGTTTGAAGTGGTCTAAAAAGGGTCGGAGGTCTAGAAGATGCTGCCAGACGTCGTATTAGTAAAATATTGTATTGATATGTTAAAAATGCCAGAGGGAGCAGTCAATCTAGACTTGTCCCAGTTAAAGATAAGGACGGGTTTCCTTTAGCGCTAAGGATAGCGTTGAAGAGTGATGGGGAAACCATTTTGAGAATATGCTATACCACGATAAAGTAGTAGGAAATTATATGGAAAAGAATGAAAAAGTTTGCGAAAATACGGATGTGATTGAAGATTGATTCTTGAAGGAAGAGTCAGAGAAAGTACTAAAAGAATTAAAAGTATTAAGGCCTCCGGTGCTGATAGTGTGGTAAATGAGTTTTTGAAATATGGGGGTTGACAGGTTAGAGACAGACTATTGAAGATTATTAATACTATTATTGAAAAAGGGGATGTATCTAGTGATTTTAGGATGATTCTTTTTAGACCTAGAAATACTTTAGATAAAGTTCTAAGAGAAGAATAGTATTGTTTTAGGAAAGGGAGAGTAAGCGATCAAATTTTCAGTCTTAGGTTAATAATTGACAAATGTTGGAGTCATCAGACCCATTTAGTCCTCAGTTTTACAGATTATCAACAAGCATTTAATTCAGTAGAAAGAAGAGCCTTTGTAATGATAATACATTAATGACATTAGTGATATGTAAGAGAACACAATTGCTACAGTTAAGGTAGGAATTAAGGCTTGTAGCTGGTTTCGATACGCTCTATCTCCATTTACTTTTGGCAGGATTACTTCGATGTAAGTATCCTACGTAACACGGCAAAGGCTTTGTGATAGCATAGAATCAGATGGGAAGGTAAAACTTCTAAACTTAGATTATACTTATGATTTGAGTATCCTAAATTAAAATGTTAGCGAAAAGAATGATTTTCGGAGGTTTTGGTATTTCAGGGTACAAGAATAGGTTTGAAAATTAATGTTAAGAAGACTAAGTCGCTTAGACTAGGAATAAACGAAGGGGAAGAGGTGATGTTGGGTAAAGAGAAGTTCCATCAAGTGGATAGCTGCATTTAGCTCGCTAGTATTATTAGTAAAGACGATGGGAGTAGCGAAGATGTTAAAAGTAGAATAGCCAAGGCCCAGGTTCTTTTCACAGTTGAAAAAAGTATAGAAGAATAGGAGGATGTAATATTGGAAGCTATAGGTATGACAGTGGTCAAGTATGGCTCGAAAACGTGAGCACCTTGGAAGACGGAGGAGGGTTTGTTAGATATTTCCCAGAGGAATTGTCAACCATTTTTTTTTTTTTTTTGGCACCTGTTTTACTAGACGTATTTCAAACAGTAAACTATATGAAAAATGTGGTTCTTTACCGCTTTCTAGGGCTATAATGAGAGAAAGGTTGAGGGCATGTTTTGCATATGAAGGATGATAGATTGCCAAAGATTGTCCTTTTTGGCCATCCATCTAGGGCCATAAAAAAGCAGGTCGTCCCTGAATGGGAGGGGAATAAATCGTAGAAAAATGCTTTAAAGGAAATTAGAACTTCCTGGGAGAATATAAAGAGGGAAGCTATGACTAGATTGGGGTGGAGGGGGATCTTGCACATCTGTCTTAGCTTCAGGTGACACAGTGCTGCAGTGAGTTGATAGTAGTAGTAGTAGTAGTAGTAAACATCACTTAGAGAAACCTATTCCCAAGCATTCTCGTAATCAGCAAGCTCAATAGAGCTGGAAATTCATTTCAGGTTGCGCGTGAAAACTGTTCCATGACAATGTAAACTAAGCGTTTTTTGTCCACTGCGGTCTAATATTCCAGTGCGTGTTCTTTTTTTTCTTTGTTTTCGAGGTCGAGATTGTTAATGGTAAGGAGGCGTATATTGAAAAGCGTCCTAGACATGAAGCAGCCCAAACCTCGATTGAAAATTCTGCTTTTTCTTATTATTAGAAAAGTAATACTAACCCACGATTTTCAAAATATTCCTATATGTCGGTATTAGCTGCACTATTTCCTTTTATTAATTCAGGCTTCGGGTGAAAAGATTCTAATGTACATTTCATTTACAGCAATTCTCCATATAAACCAAGGATTAATAGTTTTGAATGTACTTCTCTTTCAGCCCTATCTTGGTATTGAAAAACTAGATGTGAAGTTTGAAGACGGATACATATACTGCAAATTTTTGCGTAATGGTAGGATAACTCATAATGGTCAAAATTTTGATATATCTGGTATTAACTACCATATAATGGTTGCAGCAGGCCCAGCCGAACAAGGTAATTTATTTATTTATCTTTTTTTTGCTGATCCTAGCGTAGTTTACTATAGCCTACTAACTTTTTATGTAAAAAAAATATTTACTTGTAAAGTTCTTACTAGCTTTTCTATGTAAAGTTGTTGTTTATTTTATTTTTTTAGCATAGTTTACTATGCTAAAATATCTACATGAATTGATGGTAAGCTTAGAAGGCCTAAAATTGAATATTCTGGTTTTATATGAAAAAAAAATTCACAAAATAACATGTGGCTAAGGCATGCAATTTAGTTCTTTTTCAGAGGCAACTCTATAGCGTTGCCTATATTTTTCAAAGAGGCACTTCATATGGAAGAGGTCGTCGTATAAACTTCAAAGGGGGCTCATTCGATTGGAAGCTAAGATTTCTGGTTTCCTATTTAATAACAAAATGTGATTCGAAGGCAACTAACACCCCTTCCATGCCCACCATTTCCCCAAACACATCTAATCAAAATTTTGAGATAGTCATTTTGTTCTACATATTTGATTTCCAGATAGAAATTATGTTTTTGAGAAGAACACTCCCACCACAGCCCTCAGGACAGGAGTTTTAAGTTATGTCCTGGGGGCATATAAGGTTTTTATAGAAAGATTTGTCGTAGAAACTTCAAAAAGGGCTCATTCGATTGGAATTTGAAAGGGCTATCACCCTTCTTATTGCTCAAAATTTATTTGAGGGCAAATAAGCCTCCTTTCACGCCCACTAGTTTTCCAAATACATCCAATCAAAATTATGATACATCCATTTTGATCTACATCTTTGAAAGTTCTGGACATTATATCTTTGAGCAAGACACTCCCCCCACAGTCTGCAGGGCAAGGGTTATAGGTTATGCCCTGGGGCATAACTTATAACCCCCCCCCCACCCACGCCCCTTTTTTCCCCAAATGCATCAGATAAAAATTTTGAGATAGCCATTAAGTTAAAAATAGTTCAAAAGTTAGATAACAAAAACTCTGGTGTTGACACAACCCTCCAGGGCCAGGGGGCAGACGTTGTAAATTATGCCCTGGGGCATATGTGGTACTTATTAAAGGGATGCTCGTATAAACTTCAGAGAGGGCTCATTTGATTGGAAATTAAAAGTTCGAGGTCACTTTTTAATAGTCAAAAGAGATCCGAGGGCAACTAGCCCCCCCATGTCTTCTTTTTCCAGGCCCATCTGACGAAAATTTTGAGATAAACATTTTGTTAAAAATAGTTGAGAGGTCGGATAAGAAAAACTCCGGTGTCAATACAACCCCCAAGGGCCCGGGGGAAGACGTTCTAGATTATGCCCTAAAGGCATGTATTGTTCTTATGAAAGGGATGCTCGTATAAACTTCATAGAAGGCTCATTTGATTGGAAATTGAAAGTTGTAGTTCACTTTTAAGAGTCAAGAGATTTAAGGGCAACTAGCCTCCCCCCCCAACGCCCTTTTCCCTCCAAATCCATCCGCTCCAAATTTTGAGATAGCCAGTTTTTGAAAATTGTTCAAAAATTAGATAACAAAAACTCCGGTGTCCACACAGTCCCCCAGGGCCTGGTGGATAGGCGTTGTAAGTGTTTTCCTGGGGGCGTATATGGTTCTTATGATCTTATGAGGGTGCTTCAGAGAGGGCTCATTTGATTGAAAGTTGAAAGTTCTAAGTCACTTTCTAAGAGTCAAAAGATATCCAAGGGCAACTAGCACAACCCCCCCCCCCCACACCCTTTTCCCCAAGCCCATCCAATAAAATTCTTATATTATTGGACACAATTGAAGTTATCAAGTATTTTGTAGTAGGTTGCATCAAGACATGGCTAATTGTAGAAAGAGAAAAGCCAAGATAGATAGTCCAAGTAATTGAGAGGCAAATGTTTAAATAGCTGTGTGACACGAGTAAATGGTAGGAGTAAGTATGACTCTCTTATTGGACATATACGAATTTTATCGTATGCGTCCAATAAGAAATAGTCATTTCATTTAAAATAGTTCAAAGGTCAGATAAGGAAAACTTCTATGTCGACGCAAGCCCCCAGGGCCCGGAGGCAGGTGTTGTAAGTAATGCTCTGGGGGCATATATAGTTCTTATGGAAGGGATACCCGTATAAACTTCGGAGAGGGCTCATTTGATTGGAAATTGAAAGTTCTTGTTCACTTTTTAAGAGTCAAGAGTCACTTTTGAGATGGATATTTTGTTAAAAATAGTTGAAACTTCAGATAACAAAAACTCCGGTGTCGACACAGCCCCCCAGGGCCCAGGGATAGGCGCTGTAAGTTATGCCCTGGGGGCATATATGGGTGTTATGGAAGGGACGCTCGTATAAACTTCATAGAGGGCTCATTTGATTGGAAATTGAAAGCTCTAGTTCATTTTTTAAGGGTCAAAAGTGATCGGAGGGCAGCTAGCCTCCCCCCCCCCCCCCCCTCCCCACACTCCAATTTATTTTTTCCCAGAGGCACTTTATATAGAAGGGGTCGTCGTATAAACTTCAAAGGGGGCTCATTCGATTGGAGATCGGGAGATCTAGTGCTCCTTTAAGAGTCAAAAGTGATCAGAGGGCAACTAGCTCCCCCCCCAAGCCCTCTTTCCCCAAATCTATCTGATAAAAAATATGTGATAACCATTTTGTTAAAAAATAGTTCCAAGATCGTATAACAAAACTCCTTTAAGTAGTGCTAATTCGTTAAAAATAGTTCAAAGGTCAGGGAAGAAAAACCCCTGTGTCGACGCAACCCCTCAGGGCCCGGGGCCGGCGTTGTAAGTATTGCTCTTGGGGCATATGTGGTTCTTATGGAGGGTTGGCTCGTATAAACTTCGAAGAGGGCTCATATGATTTAAAATTGAAAGTTCTAGTTCACTTTTAAAGAGTCAAAAAATATCAGTGGGAATCTAGCCCCCCCCCTCCACGCCCTTGTTTGCTCAAACCCATCCGATGAAAACTTTGAGATAGCCAATTTTTTCATAATAGTTCAAAGATCATATAATGAAAACTTCGGGGTCGACACAACCCCTCAGGGCCCGGAGGTAGGTGTCGTAAGTAATTCTCTGGGGGCATATACAGTTCTTATGGAAAGTATACTCGTATAAACTTCGGAGAGGGCTAATATGATTGTACATCTATAGTTCTTGTTCAATTTTTGATAGTCAAAAGAGATAGGACGACAACTAGACCCCCCCCCCCCTCTCCACGCCCTATTTTCCTCAAACCCATCTAATCAGAACTTTGAGAGAACCATTTTTTTCAAAATGGTTAAAAGATCATATAACGAAAACTCCGGGGTCGACACAATCCTTCAGGCCCCCGGATAGGCTTTGTAAGTCATGCCTGGGAGGTATATACAGCTGTTGTAAAAGGGATGCTCGTATAACCTTCAGAGAAGGCTCATTTTATTTAAAATTGAAAGTTCTTGTTCCACTTTTAAGAGTCAAAAGAGATCAGAGGGCAACTATCCATCCACGCCCCTTTCCCCCCCCCCATGCATCCGATAAAAATTTTGAGATAGCCATTTTGTTAAAAATAGTTCAAAGGTCAGAATGAAAAAAAACTCCGGTGTCGATACAACCACCCAGGGCCCAGGGGCAGGCATTGCAAGTTGTGCCCTGGGGGCATATATGGTTCTTATAGAAGGGATGCTCGTATAAACTTCAGAGAGGGCTCATTTGATTGAAAATAGAAAGTTCTAGTTCACATTTAAAGAGTCTAAAGAGATCGAAGGTCAATTAGCCCCCCCCTGCCTTTTTTTCCCCAAACCCATCCGATAAAATATTGAGACAGCCATTTTGTTAAAAATGGTTCAAACATCAGATAATAAAAACTCCGAGGTTGACACTAACACATTTTTTCACTTTGATATTGGTACTTTGATATCAGTTTTGATACTTTGATGAACATTTGATTTTTTTTAAGTTTGATTTTGAAATAGGGACTTTTTAATAGCTTGAAACTTTTTGCAATTAAAAACGAACAAAAAATAATTAAAAAAAAACTTTCCGAAAAATAAGTTTTTCAAAGAGAGGTAAAGGCCACTTTAAAATTAAGCTCAGAAGATACAAATACCTGTTAAAATTAAAACACAAAAAGACCAGAAATTACTACTAAAGAATAAATTACACACAAAATGAAAATATTTCAAAGAAACAATCATAGGCAAATAGCTATGCAACAAGTGACGATATAAATGAATAAATAGATCTTAAAGCAAATAATACTTAAATTGACTTTGAAAATCAAGCGTAAGACGAAAAAAATATTTTGCTATCGAAGTATAAATGAAACTTAAAACGAACAGAAATTAAATAAACAATCACTGCAAACAAACATACAATAGATATTAATATAAATGAATAAATAAATATTAAAATGAGTGAAAGTTAAATTGAATATGCAAATCAAGCTTGAGACGAACAAAAATCACGACAAACAAGAGTTTGGGTATCGCCTCCTTCTCTCACTATAAAAGTCTAAAACCTATTGCGTCATTGGCGCCTCACTGAAAACTGTATACGTTTTGACCAGTTTATAGAAGTGCAAGAAACCTCAAATTGAATATTTGATGTATAAAGATATTACTTGCTGAAAGGTTCAGTAGTTTGAAAACTTGTTTGACTATATTTGCGATCTCCCTTTCAATGATGTAAGAACTGGAAAAGAACGCATTTGAAATAAAGTTCATTTTCCGTTAAGCACCAATGACGCAGTAGGGTTTTGGTTTTTATTTACAGTTAAGGAAGAGGGCAGTATCCAAACTATTGTTTGTAGTGAAACTATATTCGTCTTGAACAACTTTAGAAAGAACTAAATAAATTATTTGTAATAAAATTGGTTTTCAATAAAGCCCTCCCCCCCTCCCCAACAGAAAGTTTCCAGCAGAAAATTCCCCCGTCAAGAATTCCTCATGCGACAATATCCCCAGACAATTCCCTCTCCGTAGAAAATTTCCATTGGTCAATTGCCCCGGAACATCTACACATGTAAAATTGAGTCGCCAAAGAGAAAGTAAAATAAATAAAAAGAATCCTGTTTGTGAATTTTGGCCACTTCCCCCAGTGTAAAATTCACGGAAAGTTCCTCCCATACTCTCTCTTCCTCGTGGAAAATTTTCCCCAAGGAAAACACCCTCCGTTGAAATCCTTCCCTTCGAAAAATCTCTGTGTATTTTCAAACAACAAATATTGTGCGTAAACAATGGGCAAATTTCATAACTTACAGTCCCAGAGGCATAGTTACTGGACCTTTCAACTATGCTCAACAAAATGGCTCTCTCAAAATTTTAACCAGATGTCTTTGGAAAAAGGGGGCGTGGGAAGAGCCTAAAGCCCCTTCAGTCTTTCTGGTAACTTATAAAGGGTGCTAGAAGTTTTAATTTCCTTATAAAAAAACCTAAAATACACAATCCCCCCAAAAAGATGGTATATTTTCTACATGCAGGCAATTACTTTTAATCACTTTATTACCACGGACGGTTTGATGGTAGAAGACTTCGAAGTGGATACTTGAATTCCAGGGCAAAGGCGAAATGTTGAGTTGGAACGACCGATTTGTCTCCCATAGATTTTGTTTAACCGACCAGTTTTTCAGAAACATAGGCGGTGGCATATTTGAGCGGGAATTCATAGATGTGTGCTTTTTAAAAGGTACAAAAGAAACGCAGTGCAATGGACCATACTTGAAAATACGGTATAATTTTACTGAAAGAAATCTTTTTAAGTTGGCTAATTACTGTTATTTTAAATATTTCAGGTTTAATCCGTAAACATTGGGAATATGCAGTAAGTAGTGAAAAAGTAGATCTGGATGATTACGGAAAAGTAAATGCCAGAGACGTTCAAGGACTCATCACCTGCCATGGGATACTTATGACAATTGCTTGGATGCTTATCGTCCCAATTACTACACTGTTGCCCAAACACAAGCAATCCTGGAACGGGAAGAAGCTACTCAGCTTACCACCGTGGTTTGCAGTTAGTTTTTCATATATAAGCTTAAGCTAGGGCCGAATGACTCCTAGCTTTAAACAACCTCTTATATACCACGCGTGTTTTTTCCTAAGGAAAATTTCTAAATGAAAGTCAAACCCAAAATATCGGCTAACTTTCCTCCCAGTGGTGAGCTTCCAAATGTTTCCTGTTGTCCCCTGGGAACTAGTGACAAAGGAATGAAAATTTCCCAAAGAAATGAGAATTTTTGTTTATGAAACAAAGCAAAATTTTTTTTCGTTTTTTTTTCAGATACTGTGTTACTAAAATATTGAGTAAAAAACAAAGTTTTTTTTTCAAATGAAAGTAAAAATGAATGTCATTTTTTAAACAAACAGAGATTACACCATGTTATGGGGGGCTGCTAACCTCTCAACCTCCAATCCAATTCTCTACGCCAAAATTTGGCAAGCAATTTACTATGAGCATGGTTAAGCATACATAGCCAACTGATGCTCTCAAGTGTTTACATACAAATGACCTTTCAAAAAATCTGAAATTGAAAACTTAATTGTTTAATGCAAGTGAGGATAATCAAATGAGAACAGATTGAGAACAATTTCCAAGTAGTGCTATAAAGTGTTATACCTTTAAGCGCTTATTTCGGTGCTCTTGAGTAAAAGTATCTGAGAAAAAAAGGTAGTAACGTAAAGTCTGAGGGGCTGAGACGGTAATATCCCTTATTATATACTACAATTTCTGTATGATTTAAGTTTTAATGCTAATCTTTCCTTTCATTTAAAAAGAAAATATTTTGTTTTCTTAAACTTAACTTCACATATACGATGTGGTATCACATGAGATTTATTAACTCTAATGCTTTTACGGGCCAGGACTAATACAAACAATATAATACTATACGAATCATAGCCGAATAAACACCCTTAAATCCAGATTAAATTACAAAAAACAATACACGAAATTGTCCCTATGTCTCATACCTGTACCAACAAACTTACTCAACTTCTTAATCCCCATACAATTTCTGCCATTTAATATTATATCCACCCATTCTTCTCTTGTATTCCACCCGGAAAAATTTCCCACTTTTTTCCCGATTTTCCCGACCATTTAATTCTTAACAAAAATCCAAAAAATGAATTAAGTCATCCTCCCATCCCCACACATTGGGCAAAATTAAGGACGTATATCCAACTTCGCCCTCCCCAGATTCTTTCTCGTATCACCAAATGGTAAAATTTTTCCCCTTGCTGATATTGCCCACTTTAGTTCCTTCTTATTAAGCCCTCCCTTAAAATATAGTTCCTCTCCCCAAGCTTCTTTAATCCTAATTTACAGAGATAGAGAGAGATGGGGACGCTAATATATCACAATACCATTTTTGGATTTTCTAGTTCTCTAAAATAATCCTTTTCCTGTTTGGAAACCACTCCCCTTTCTAGCGCTAATCCTTCTCCGTTATTCCACTGCTTAGCTTCTCCTCAACTTTCTAAAATACATCTTGCTTGGTTTGCTCAACAACCTTTCCTCGTGTCACTCAAGCACTCTTGGTATCCTGCCTTTAATAGACTATAATCTTGCAGAGACACCAGTTTCTCCCAATACCTAACCATACTAACTAATCTATTTACTCTTAAATTTGTCAGTGCCAAATCACCCTTAAAACTAATCCATTAAACTTACTGCTTACACCTAGCAATTTCTTAAAGAAAATTGACTGAATCCTTCCTAGCTTATTCCTATTTTTGAATTCCCAAATTTTACATAACAGTGCCCGTAACCTACAATTGAAAATCATTTTCATTAACTTAATTTCACTCAGGCCTATATTCCTTAAACTACTTCTTAATAAATTCTACATCGCCTGTAGTCCTCTACTCTCCATTAAAATCAATATGGCCTCCCCATTTACCACTTGTTGAAACTTTACACCCTAGGTATGAAAACTGATTTGAAGTTAAGTACAAATTTCTGTTTTATGCAGCAAAAATGTATGACCACCCTCATTTACAGGAAAAATTCTGCTCGTTTTTGCTTTTTTCTCGTCACTCTTTGAAAAAGTGTTTCTTAAGTTTGATTTCTTTTCGTTTTTAGTAGAATATTTAGGGTATTTCAGGAAGTTTGCTTCCAAAACATAGTTTCTGTATATTTAAATATTTCTCATTAAAATAACTATTTTCACTTTCAATGTAGTGGCATATTCTGCATAATGGAACATCTCGCCTCCTCCAGTATTCTGTGGCCATTGGTTTAAATTTGAACAGCCCCCGTGATCGTAGCTTTTTGTCTTATTTAGGAGAGAAGAAGGCACACAATCCTTGACTCATGCACTACTAAACCTTCTCCCAATATCTCATTCAAAATGTTGAAATATGCTAGCTTTCTCCCAAAGTTTATGAATTTGCCATTGGGTCTTAAATATGTATTTGCATGATTTGTTCGTCTCCATGAAAGAGGGGATGCTTTTTGCTAAAATTACTTTTTAATAAAATTACACAAATCTAATAGAACAAACCTTAGGCTACACATGTATAACAAACCTACTTTTCCTTGAAGATTTATCTATGATGCTTTTTATAGGAAGTGAGCTTCTTGAAAACTTTTAGCCTTTTCCCGGGGGCTGCATGGTCATGCTTGCTTTGGAGCAATATTTTTATTTTGACCTTTCTGGTAATAATGGCCAATTTTAATCTTAACGCAAAGCCAATTTTGTTCTTATGGGCACCGTGACCGTGACGGCGCTATGGCACCCGGCTGCACCTTGATCAGTTTTGGCTGATTAACTGGGTTCTATTGCTCGTGATTTTTGTTAGAATTAAATCTTTCCCAAAATAAAAAAAAATACAATAGTCAAACGTGCTTAAAATATAACACTGAAAATATGAAACTTTTTACTTTCGAATTTAGAGGCTTGAGAATTCGCTTATGGGATCTTTTAAATTAAGAATTTGAATGATGCATTGTTGTCACGAAAGGATCCCTTCTGAGGGAAATCCCCTTCTTTTTGAAATTATGAAAGTTAGCTTTGGCTAATACTTATTGACGGGTACCTTTAAGCTTAATAAATTCAATATATTTGGAATCAACATGAAATGGAGATGCTTTTGATGCATATATCGTTTCCGAAATTTTGTTTCAGGGTTCCAGTTACTATTGGTACAGGTCGCTCTTTACTTATAGTTCATTACACCGTGAACTTTTTGATATGCGTTACGTCAAGCTCAACTCTGTAGAAAATATACAAAATCAATTTTGCTTTTGGATGGCAAAGCTGCTCCCCTATTGAGGCAGTAGCAGCATACACTTCAATGAGGAGCCTTGCATGGTATCGGGGATAAAACTGACAGGTTTTTTTTTAGGTAAAATACATCGGGGGCCGAGCTGCCAAATCCATAAAACAAAAAGATGTGAAAGAAATAAATCACATGTTTAGTTTAAACTATTGTAATCTTCACATGAAAATAACTTTCATTATTTTTCTGTTGAAAAAAGAATGTGTTTTAAAAATACCAGTGTAGTTAGTCAAATTGGCTTTTATAACAATTATTTGATATTCGGTGTCCTGTTTTGCCATTGGGTATTAAATTGGGGAAGATCCTCTGGGTGGATACACAAATTAGAAATTAATCAAATTTTTTTCTTTCTTTTGAGTGTTGAAAAATAATTTGCCTTCATAGAAAAATATTTCGGTAATCATAAAAATACGAACACTAGCATTTTTTGGGCACACGCTGAGACGACCAGTCGGCACCATGGTTCCTGAATCTTTTCTTTCTTCTTTTTTCCTACCTTTTTTGGGGGAAACGAAAAAAAGACAGGTAGCCGTTTTTCCAGCACATTTTTTGTTTCTTTTTCGTTTTTTAAGTGTCGCTTCTATTTTCTTAAACCTCTTTTTCCTTATATTCTGTGTTCTGAATGCAAATACCATCGTAGCCCAGTCTAACGAATTTTGCTGGACTTGTGATGCTTGATATCTAGTGAATAGCACAGTCTTTATTTTTTCTAAAGAAAACGTTAGTCATTGTCAAATAACCTAAAAGTTAACCTAATAAGTACCCAATTAATTTGGGTGCTAATCCTCTTTATTGGACAAAATCATTAGGAATAGACAGTTCAAAGCCAATCGAGACTATTGTCATTATAATAGATAAAAACAAATTTGTGTCAACCAAAATGAATTATAAATGGCTCATATATTAAAGTCTTGTTCAAGAAAATGATTATCCTATTTTTATTTAACAATATTTGTACGGATGTGGATGATTTGGTTTGCGTATTGCATATTCAATGTCGGCAGGAGCGAATCTTCAGCATTTTTATGGGGGGGGGGCAAGCACGGTCCATATCTCGATAGTCAAAGGGCATGGGATTTATAATATCTTCTTTCTGCACATTATTGTGGGGGGGGGGGCAACTGCCCCCCTTGCCACCCCCAAACGACGCCCCTGGATGACAGTCCCAAAGAATGAGGTGACACCCTTCCCTAAGTGTATCATTGGGATCTCATCCTTTAATGCTTAAGAAAGTAATATTTTATCCCTTAGAATATGTTCTCAGAATGCACAAAAGAGCCTTAGTTGATTCTCTTCTTCTTCTTACTCTTTTAGCTGCATCGTTTACTTGCAAGAAAGTAATATTTTATCCCTTAGAATATGTTCTCAGAATGCACAAAAGAGCCTTAGTTGATTCTCTTCTTCTTCTTACTCTTTTAGCTGCATCGTTTACTTGCAAGAAAGTAATATTTTATCCCTTAGAATATGTTCTCAGAATGCACAAAAGAGCCTTAGTTGATTCTCTTCTTCTTCTTACTCTTTTAGCTGCATCGTTTACTTGCTATAGTGGCTGTAGCCTTGACAGCATGTTCTTTCATCATCATATTTATTGCAAAAGCAGGCTGGGTCAATGTGGAAGATCAACTTGCGAATAGTCATGCAGTCATGGGAGTCATTATAACAGGTTAGTATAGGGAAATAATTTTCCTTTGCAATAATTTGGCATTTATTGCTAACTTATTCCCAGAACCTGTTGATTTTCATTCTTGTCAAGCTCAAGGGATAACTATTTCAAACACTTTTGCTCATTTTGTCGCAAGCTAATGCTGTTTTAGCCCACCACAGTATGATGGCATCGGTGGAATATTGATTAACATTTGCTGGGGCCCTCCGTCATCATGCACTTTCGATTTTTTTTTTTTCGTTAATTAATTTCCGGCCAAAATATGAATTAATTCACAGGTAGTAAAATTTTGGTCAGTTCGTCCCTTTTTATTAAATTGGTCTGAAGAACTACTCCCAGGACAGTGGCGGACCCAGGGGGGCGAGGTAGCGCGCGCCCCCCTAGCGTAGTCTTAAGTAGTGTAATTTACTTAATTAACTCAAGGTTGCGGTGATTAAACTTGCTCATAACACAAGTCTATCGGATCAACCTATTTTGCGACCCCCCCCCCCTAAATTTTTTTCTCGGATCAACCTATTTTGCGCCCTCCCCCTAAAAAAAATCCTGGATCCGCCCCTGTCCCAGGAACATTTTGCCTAAAAACTTATTTCTTTCGTGTTTTGAGCCGCCGCCCTAAACAACGAATATGTCTGCAACTGTTCATAATTAGTAGCCTTGACCAATCACAGCCAAGAAACTGACATGGCTTTGTGTGGCGATTGGTGATTAGCTGCAGTAAACGTAGTATTCTATCTTAAATTTTATTCGGTTATTTTTTTAATTCCCGGTAAGCTTTATAGTGCAAGATCTTTAATGTTTTAGGGACCACTGTAGTCAATTGAGAGGGAGACAGGGAGCATTTGCCCCTACATTCCCTCCTTCTAGAATAAAAAACACACCTTTTTGGTATTTTCATTGAAAAATACCCTTTTTGGTGTTTTCATTGGAAGAAATTGAAAAGAAAATTGCCCCTCTAAGATTTTGAAATAAGTTCCTCCTCCCCCAACATATTCGTGAATTTGCGCCCTTGTCATGGACTTATTTCGGGAAAATGGAGTACATGCGTCCCCTGCACATTTGAAATGACATGTAATATTTGAAGTATGTGAACGGCTTACCTTTACTTCCACCACTACCACAAATGCTCTTCATTATAATCAATTACTGCTCTCATTTTGTTCCCTTCATTTTACTCCATAGCTTTAATAACATCCAGAAGAATAAATAACTTTGTCACTAAAATAAGATTTGGTTATTTCAGTATTTTCAACTAAACATCTGGCAACAGTGTGACAAGTTCGACAAGCTTGATAAAGCTTACCGTATTTTGGTATAAATAAATAAATAAAAGGAATTTTATGAAAATAGATTAGTACGCATATTCTACCATCCGTTTTGTTAGGTTCTTTTAGATATATTGAAAGCGATCATACATGACAATTATTCTGATATCATCTAATCAATTATAACCTATATCAGCAATAAAAAGACAAAGTCTGCTTCCTGAACACGGGGTTATAGCAAGAATTTCCCTTGGAAGGTGGCTTAATGAGCTTCAGGAGCCGCCTCTGTAGGTTTTGCACTGAAACGGGTGAAAATTTGCTTTCGTATCTATTCTATAGCCTTATAGGCTAGAATTATAGCCTATAATTCTATAGCCTTACCCTAATCAACTTACCTAATTTTGCATCGAGTCAATACTTACCTCTGTTTTGCAACGAGGCCTTAGTTTTTGTTTTTTTTTGTTTTTATCAAAACTCACTTTTAAACCTTGTTATTTTTTATATCTTAACTCATGCATGGGGCACATACCATTGAACTGAAAATTTCTTGATTTTATCGGAACTCTTTAGCTAAAAAGTTCTTGGTTTTAAGTTCAGTTGATTTGAGTCATATAAAGCTAAATGAAAGTATCATTTCCCCATGATCTAAACCCCAATCAACTGTTTTTGGTAAGAATTATCCACTGAGAGCGTTAGTTTTCTTGTTGGCTTGATTATCTAAGGGATTTGTATTCCTCAATGATTCTCCATCAAATTAAATTTGAGAACTCATTCATTAGATTTAACATCCATTTTTTGATGATCTTGATTAATTAATATAAAAGATTAGTAAGAAGATAGATAATAATTCAGCAAAAGTTCCCTCATTTCCACGGGGCTCAGATGCTCAGAATTTTTCTAATGGTTCTGAATTGAATTTTGGGATCTTTTTACTGGAATCTTAACATATGGAGAAAAAATGTTATTTAAGAGTCATGGCGATATAGAAAGAATAAGGAAGGACCCTAAAAAAATAAACAAATAAGAATCTGGCAAAGGAATTTCATTTATTCATTCAATCTTGAACGTTTAGGTATGTTCAAGGTATATTCATTCAGTGTTGAAGGAAATTGTTGAAGAAAACGTTCAAGAAAAGTCTATCACTATAATGTATTGCATTGCAAAACTTGCGTAAAACGTCGACGTAAGATATCACCCGAATATCAAGGTTGATAAATCAATAAAAAAAAATTGATTAGAAAATTAACACATACAGAAAAATAATAAGATGAAAACACGCAATACAGCAAAGGAAAAAAATGGAAAGGCAGCGTAATCTAAGAAATTATTTGCGTGTGACACAAAAATTAGCACTTGCGCTAAATTGAATTTATAATACAAATCAACAGTAATCTTATTGTCGTTAGCTTAAAAATCATTTTGTGAGCCGCAGCGTCTGCTGAGTGTCTAAAAGACAAAGGGCCCACTAGAGAATTTGTACAGCACCACAGGGAACTCGCAAAGCTGCCGGATTACTGAAATGATATTTCCTTTGAGCTGATTGTTAACGTTTTCGTAACAGGTATGCTAGAACATTTTTTTAGGGACTACCCTTTCCTCAACTTTAAAAAGAAAATTTTGCTCCGTCTAATAGAAAAATAAAGTTCCCAGTTTCTAATGATGTAAATTTAATTAAATCTGAAAATCTTAATATCTGGGACAAAACAGGAGAAGTTAAATGGTTTCTCTAAAATTTCTGGAAAAGTCGGTGTTGGCTTTTAGTTTTCTGTCGTTCATTCGGGTCTCCTATCCAAAGTCTACAAGTCGTGGCGAGACTGCCCAATCAGTTCTTAATAGTGTGACAACACAAACTACAAAAGTTTACAATGAACAAAACAGGGCAATTCCTTAAGGTACCACATCGCTTTAAAGAAAACGTACCTGGTATAACCATTTTTTTGAAGCTAGTTCTTTTTGGCATTCATCATTCGTATAATTCTGTTTTCAGAATTCGTATAGGTCGTGAGTTTCAATGTTCTTTTTGCGTTTAAAAAAGCAATTCCGTTCGAAACACAAGTCAGGTGTCTACGTGAAAAAAAGAATAATAAGGTGCAGTTTATGCGTATTAATGGTGCTAGGTATCGACTTCAAGCTTTAGTTCAGGGTTAACACCTCTTATGTTTTCATTCCTCTATAATTGAATCTTCAGTGCCCAGCAGAGGCCTGCTAATCTTGGGAAACGAAAGCATCGAAATTCTACATAGAAGCTTGATAGTTCGGATATCCTAAATAACATAATAAGGAAAATAGATGGTGCGATAGTATGCTCTAGACTATAAGAAGCTCCTGGGATACATGTATTAATAAGTTTTACGGTTTTTGAAGATATTTTTTTTTCTTTTTTTTTTTAAGACAGAAATCTCTGACAAATTTTTCCCTCCTTTTTTCCACGGTTAGAGTAACCATGTTTAATTTTTTACCTTATAGTAAAATTAACTTTTAATTCTAGACTTAAGATTTTTTGGTATTGGAGGGGAGGGGGGAAGGACAGACATATTTTCTCAATTTCCTATTGGGAGCTATCGCTTTCCCCAAGCTTAGATGCCTTTATATTTCTTGGGCACCAGGATGAAATTAGAAAATTGATATTCCGACTTTAGATCCAAAAGGGCCTAACCCAGGTATCGAAGTACTGATTTTAGTTGTCCCAGATGTTAGACCATACTTTGAGGATCTAACGTGATTTTAAAATCTAAAATGATTTTAAAATCTCCAAAGAAGAGAACAAGAAGAAAAATCAACGCAATAATGGAAGCATCATTTAGCCTTCTTTAATCTTGGACTGAGAAATTATCCACCCCCGAAATTAAATTCCAGCGAAATACAAAAATTAGACCATGGATTAATGAATATAAGCGTACACTAAACATACAATAAATATATAAGCATGTTGTGAGCGGATTATTTTGCTTGCCTATGATTAATGTGATCTAGCGATGGTCTTTAAACATTTTCGTGCGCAGCTTATCATTTCAACTAATAGTTACAAGGTCAAAGGCATTTTAATTCAAAAACTGTATATTCTTTGATTAAAATTAGAAAACATACCGTGTGTGTAGTTCCCCTAATCAAGCAAACCAAGATTCACTGATTTTCCCATGGCTGTTTAGGATAGATATTTGTTTAAAGCGTCATGAGTCAGACAAATATTAGATATGTTATGTACAGTAGATAATTGAACCCATGAGAATGACGTAGAGCCGTATGGCATAGGCTTTGTACTTGCTTCATACATTAATGCCTTGGCTATGCAATAAAAGTTTCTTGTTATTTTTCAGTATTGGCAATCTTGCAGCCTCTTGGGTCGATGTTGCGTCCAGCCCCAGACCATCCTAAAAGATGGCTTTTCAATGTCGTTCATGCATGTACTGGATACCTACTTTTCATTCTCGGAAGTGAGTGATTTTTTACTGAGTCTCTACACCACCTCACCATTTTTGTATCAGCATTTTAAGAATTTCCTTTTATTTTCTGTAAAGCTTGCCTTTTTTTGTGTTTTATTCGAATTTGTGTCGAATAAACAAAAAAATATTCCACCTATGCGTCAGCAGGTCACTTTTTAAAATCCATTTTTTAAATCGACAGTCTTATTTCAGGCTTTTATGTTGAGTAGTAGTGATGCCTGAGTGCTTGTACGAGGAGAAGGATTTTATTAGTTAAACACCACAAAACAAGCAAAAAAAATACTGCTGTAAAATGCGCCAAAGGCCATGTTGAATTGTCTTTATGAAAAAACGATATAGTCCACCATAAAGATTTTGAATATGAGTATTTAATTTTTTAGAGCCCGTTTTATGACACCCCCCCCCCTCGATTTTCAATTCAGCTCTATGAACTTCCGTCAACTTCTTGGTATTTAATAGTTTTGACTGAATCAGGTAATGTTTTAATTGTTTGGTAAAAAATTCGATGAAATTTATTTCTATATTGTCATTCTTTGAGGTAGTTGGACTCGTCTACGATAGTATGGGCTAAAATCGGAGATGCTGTTTTAATAACTTAAGGGGCCAAGGAGAATAGAGTAGCATGATATAATTTAATTTCTTAAAAAAAAACAAAAAAAAAACAACACTATATCAGGCCTTGCCTGTCATTTCTGATCCGCAAAGATGGACCGAGGCTCCCTAGCCCTGCATTAATGCAAACAAAAATTGGAAACAAAAATATAAAAATAAAAATGGGAAACATAAATGTCAAATACAAACACCATAGAACTTGAGATCGAATATATTTACACAAACTGAAGACGAATTTAACGAAACTTTAAGAAAACATCTGTAGGAAATTGTCATTATAAAAGATAGCAAATATCTCTAAAGTAGTTGAGAAAAACCCGTAAAATTTTCATTGGGAAAAAGAATTTAGACATGAATGACGTCAGATTATGTAATGATGATTTGACATGTGAGAACAAGATTACAAGTAGTGGAAATATTTTTCGACAGATTTAAAATTTGGCTTAAAAAAATTCTCTAGGTAAAGGGAGTTTTGATGTTACATATCTCACGATGCAGCGAAACTTTATCCAAAGGCGGAAAATTCTTGTGAAGAAAGTAGCCTACATATCTAAAACAGGGACACGTGCAGGGCTTTTGGATGGTTGGGAGGTGGGCAGATTACGAAGCCTGAACTATGGGAAGCGAAGGAAACTTTGTCGAAAACGCAGGCATATTTTCGTATTCCTTCGAATGCGAAAATTAGAAAGGAAAACAAATTAAAAATCTTAAAAAATATTTACGGTATTGTTTCTTTTTTTGGGGAGGGGAGTCAAAATTTATCCTCAGTTTTGCAGTTTTGCTTTCAGTTATATTTTACTTATTAACCTTTTCTTCGCACTTTTTTTTAATTGTTGCTTATCTTAATTGCATACGTGTTGAATTTTCTGCATAGCCTTATTTGATGTACATCGCCTTATTTGAAACTTCGATAAATTAAATACAGATGGGGCACTCAGGTATTAGTCAGATGAGAGGGATGATGTTAGGGGAATTTTGGGAGGGAGGTTGAACTAGATCAAACAAATTATGTCAATATATGTTGTCAAAAAGGCATTACAGCTATATCCCAGGAACAGCTTGTAGTATTGAATTGAAACTTTCAATACTTGTTGGGGGGGGGTATGCACACTATAGTAGTATTCACACTATGTGCATACTACTAATACTTCCACTACTGCTACTGATACTACTACTAAGGCTAAGGGTATTAAGCAACAATTTATAAGAAATTGAGAGGGGGGACGTTGTGTGCATGCAGGCTGTCAAAAGGGCGTATCAGCAATATCTTAGGAGTTTTAACTAATAAAAAGGCAATATATGTATGATGCTACTACCAGTTGTAGCATTACTACTGCTGCAATTGCTGCTAGTGCTACTTTTACTATGGCTAAAGGGACTAAGGTGAAACTTTCAGAAACTGTTGAGGGGACGTTATGCAAAATCAAAACACACTATGTTTATGCAGGCTGTCAAAAGGCGTATGAGTAGTATCTCAGGAACGGCTTAGAATATTAAGGTTAAACTTTCAGGTGATATTTTTTGGGGGGAGGGTATATTGAACTTAGTTCAAGCACACTATGTACATGTAAATTATCAAAAAGGTGTATCAGGAATATCTCAGAAATTCCTTAGGCTATGAAGCAAAAACTGTCCGGTTTACTAAAATTACTACCACTTTTGTTACTATTTCTACTCCTACTGCTGCTACTATTAAACTAAATCAAAATAGTTAAAGTGCATCCAGGGTACCAAAACGGCATAGGTCATCTTGAGACTGGAATAGGGTAAAAAGTAGAAACTTTCAGGAAAAGTTTATGTTGATGAAACTTAAAGTTTAAGTTTAAGCAGGAACTTTCAGTGAAAGTTTATGGTTCTATGCTTAAACTGATTGTCTGTATTTGCAGACAATCAGTAAAGGCTGTATTTGCAATATACCAGATGCTGGAACTTTCAGAACATGTTACTGGACATGTTGAACTAAACCAAAAGACACTATGTTCATCCAAGTTTGACATGAAGGCATATTTGCAATATCTTAGGAACCGATAAAGGTATTCAGTTGAAGCTTTGATGGCATGCTGAGGATGACGTTTAATTAGATATGGATGTTAAAAAGGCGGATATGCAAAATATCTGGTATGGCTAAGGGGATTAAAATGAAACTTTCAGGGGATGTTAGCTTAGGGTGTAAGTTGAACAAAATCAAAACGCATTACATCCATACGGGTTGTGAAAAGGGTATATCAGCAATACCTCAGGAACGGCTTAGTATTAAATTGAACCTTTCAGGGCTACTAAACAATTACAACTACTTCTAGTACTGCTACTATTACAGCTACTGCTTATGCTACTACTACTGCTAATACTGCTACTGTGAGTATTTACGACGGTGAAAACTTGTGACTGAGACTCCAACTGTTTATGACTGCGACTGTGACTACTTGGAATCAATATTGCGACTACTTGCGACTATGACTGCAACAATTAATTGCATTTGCAGCTATTTACAACTGCGAGTGTAAGTAATTGCGACTATGAATGCTTGAAACAGTGACTATAACTACTTGCGACTGTGACTATTTGTGACTGCTAATATAACAAACTGGAACTGCAACTGAGGCTACAAGCAATCGTGACTACTTGCAACTGCTGCAACTACTAATACTATTACTACTAATCTACTATTAACTATTACTAACCTACTGCTATGACCGCAACTACTTGTGACTGTTAATTCAATATAATATGACAAACTTTCATATTATATTGAATGTTTGTCATATTAATATGACAAACTGGAGCTGCAACTGAGGCCATACGCAATTGTAACTACTTGCAACTGCTACAACTACTACTACTATTACTAATAACCTACTACTACTACTATTACTTCTATTACTACTACTGCTACTACTAATACTACTGCTATTACTACTTCTACTGCTACTACTGCTATTACTACTAATATTACTACTATTACTACTACTAAGACTTTCAGGGAAAGTTAAGGGGGGTGTAAAACTCAATGAAAATAAACAATGTATATCCAGGCTGCTAAAAGGGTGTCTGTGCAGTATCCCAGGAAAAACTCAGGCGTTGGACCTTCAGAGTATGTATTTTGGGATGTTAAAGTAAACGAATTGACTCTATGTACATCCAGTTTTGTCAATAGGCCATATCTGTGAATTCTCAGGAACGACTAAGGATGTTAATTTAAAACTGTCAGGATATGTTTATTCAGAAACTTACAGGGCGTGTGGAGAGGGATAGTTGATTTATATTTCTCCATAGTCGAGGATGTAACGTGATGGGGGTTAGAATTCTGTCAGCCCTATGAAATCCCAAAGATTAAACAGATTTTTAACCCAGCTATTATTTCCAGCTATTATTAAAAATTGTTGAAAATTTTTGTCAAACATATAAATAGTAAGCCAAAATCTGGATTCTTATAGAGAAAACTGAAATTATTTAAAATATCCTTTTCTTAGCCAATGAAAACTACTATGTCAAATAAAAACGAACGGAAATTAGTTTTAAAGAACTTTTTCCACAAAAAAAGTTTTTCGAAGAAAAGTAAAGAGATACATTAACCCAAAGATTAGCAGAAATACAGTCAAATAATTTTTTCAGCGTAAAACTACCGTGAATCAGCATGAAAAATAAAAACACAAACTTTGATTTATTTTTTTAGTGGTGAGCATTTTTCTTGGCACTCTAATGAAAGGTGAAGAATGGGCAAGATGGATAGTTGTTGCTTCTGGTGCAGCATATATTATCTGCCAAGTTGCCTACTTCTTGTTTAGAAAACCTGACGATTCAGAGAAGTCGGAATCTGACGATTCAGGGAAGTTGAAATCTAAGGTACGTGGCCTATAACCAGTAACTACGCAGCTGATCGTCTTTATCGCTTGATATTAATTATTGTTCAAGCTGGGAATGTCAATCAGGAGTGTAGACGACCACCTCTTCCGTTTTTTGGGGAAAAAAACACGTTAATATTCTTTTGGGATATGAAAGGAGCTTGAAATGATCGATACCATAAAGGGCAATATCATCCTTTCGACGTGGGAAAATTTCTAAAAACCAGAACTTTACAGGAGAAGGAACCTAAAATTACATTTTAAGGCCTTTTTTTCTTGAAAATAAAAGGAAAAAAACACGTTAATATTCTTTTGGGATACAAACGGAGCTTGAAATGATCGATACCATAAAGGGCAATATCATCCATTCGACGTGGGAAAAATTTTTAAAACCAGAACTTTACAGGAGAAGGAACCTAAAATTACATTTTAAGGCCTTTTTTTCTTGAGTTTACGACAAACTTCAAAATAAGACCAAAGCAGTTTTTTTCGTTATTTTTTCAATTGCTAACTGTGCAGCTTCTCGTTCATTTTCAAGCGACATTTCAGACAAATCATTCATCAAAGCATTGCCCAGGTGCCTTACAATAGAAGATTGAACTATTATTGATATTGGTTTCCACAGGAGTGGGGGGGGGCAAGGGGTCAGTTACCCACCCTAATAATTTGGAGAAAACAATCATTATATAGACCGTGCCCCTTGTCTGTCCAAATAGGAACCCGTATTGCCCCCCCCCCTCCCAAATAAAAATTCTGGAGCTACGCCTATCTTGGTTTCACCTTAAGCAGTCTAAAGAATTCACACAGGGTGTACCCTTCTATATTGCTCATGACTAGAGAAACACCCTTCAAATTCAAGCAGCCTTGTAGACATGAACCTTTTTTTGGAGAAAGTATCCTGTTTTTGATCTGCAAAGCTACAAAGCTATTGTTAAATGTTACTAGACATTTTGGTACATTTTAAATCCTTTTTTTCTAGTTACACTTGTTGCATTTAAATCTTGTTGTGTTTCAGGCCTTTCTTTTCTATTTGTGCATTATCCATTTTCCATGTGATTTCCTGCAACTGACCTTACGTGCAAATATTAAAACCACTGCAATTAGGTAATGTCTCAGATTAACAATGCAGTTTCTATCCTGAGTTCCAGATAGATCTATATGGCTGAGAACGGAAGATCCATCAACGCCACAAGAACCATTACTGTTTCTCGAATGCTCTACTTCTTCAATAGAATTCACTATTGAATTTAAATTTTGAATTTCAATATTGAATTCAATGTTCAGTGAATTGAAATATTGAATTCACTATTGAATAATAGAATTCAAAGCTCTCACAAAACTTCAGATGCGTTTCAAGAATCGTCTTTACCTTGTTCTCCAAGTTGCACCTACCAAAAACGTACATAACTATGTTTGGATGACATCTGTCAGCTTCTCAGGCACATCCACGTACAGAAGGGGGGGGGGCGGAGGGGGACAACTGTACCTTTACCGCAAAACTTTATAAAGACATGATGTTCCCTATATATGCCGGCGAAGTTTATACGACCAACCCTTACATATGAAGTGCATCAGGTAAAAAAAAAATAATACATTGAAGCCGTATGACCCTTTAGTATAGGCAACGCAGGTTTGTTTTGTTCGCATTTTTGTTCAGAATATGTGATTAACTTATTAATTCCAGTCATTTTGTTTTTTCAATTTTGTTACTGAAATAGCAACAATCAAATTTAATTAAAAAAATCAGAAATCT